>NW_004949159.1:210816-252872 GCF_000317375.1 Microtus ochrogaster
CACATGTGCATGTGCACACACACGCACGCTCACACACGTGCATGTGCACACACATACATACATGCTCACACACGTGCATGTGCACACACATACATGCTCACACACGTGCATGTGCACACACACATACATACACCCTCACACACGTGCATGCGCACACACACATACATACACGCTCACACACGTGCATGCGCACACACACACGCATACATACATGCTCACACACTTGCATGTGCACACACATATATACATGCTCACACACGTGCATACGCACACATACATACACGCTCAAACAGACTCACATGTGCACAAACACGCATACATACATGCTCACACACGTGCATACACACACATACATACATACACGCTCACACACAGACTCACATGTGCACACACACATACATACACGCTCACACACGTGCATGCGCACACACACACATACATACACGCTCACACACGTGCATACGCACACACACATACATACACGCTCACACACATACGCACACATACATACATAAACGCTCACACACAGGCTCACATGTGCACACACGCGCACCAGCAGAACAAGGATTGATTTTGTAAACATTAATTCCCTCTGAGAAACTTACCCATCATGTTCTTAGTTACTGAGTTAGGATAGACTATATATGAGAAGGTCTAATCAACTGAAATTCAGATTCCTCTTTTTTGTTTGTTTGTTTGTTTGTGTTTGTTTTTGTTTTTCGAGACCAAGTTTCTCTGTGTAACTTTGTTGCTTGTCCTGGAACTATCTCTTGCAGAGCAGGTTGACCTCGAACTCAGAGATCCTCCTGCCTTTGTCTCTGCCTCCCGAGTGCTGGGATTAAAGGCGTGCGCCACCACCGCCTAGCTTCATACTCTATTTTAAGAAACATCTTGAAAGCATGTTTTTGTGTGTATGCGTGTTCATATGTATGTATATATGTACATACACCTGTGTGAAGGGTGCAGAAGCTGTTGGGTGTCTTTTGTTTGTTTTTCAAGACAGGATTTCTCCGTGTAGCTCTGAGTGTCCTGGAACTCACTTTGTAGACCAGACTGCCTCCCAAGAGCTGGGGTATCTTATTCAGTCTCCTTCATATTTTTTGAGACAAGTTCTCTCGCTGAGCCTGTTGCTCATTAATTCAGCTAGACTGACTGGCCAGTGAGTTCCAGGCATCCTCCTGCCATCTGTCTCAGCTTCCCCATCCGTGAGGTTTCAGACGAGGGTCCAAACCCAGGTCCCTATATTTGTACATCGAGCACTTTACTGATGAATCATGTCCCTGACACCTACTTCACTTTGACAACCGTCATCTACTGTACCCCCTCTGACGTTACCACTCATCTGCTGTACCCCCTGACATTGCTGCCCCTGTTTCTGCAGACATTTATGCTGTGTGCTGGTAATGGAACCACCATTGGTTCCTTAGACTGGAACATTCACAGATACCATGGAGCGTAGGTGCTTTAAAATGAGAGGCATTTCATGGACATTAAAACAGTCTTGTTCTGGACAGAGTACCCCTGGGAGGCGCGACCTGATATGGGCACTCACGTGACCTGCTGTGACAGATCTGCCCAGCGTCTCCCCAGTCATTGACCTTTCCTGTGAACCTCGGCGGCCATCACGGCGGGGCCATCACGTTTAGTTACATTCTCGGAGCAGCTGGCTCAGCAGCCCTCAGCACCCGCACTAAGCGAGGTGCTCATCTCCCAATAGGCAGAGGCACGGTCCAATCCTCCGTCTTGGGCAAAGCCGGTCAGGGTTTGGTCACAGGAAGTGAACTAGTGAGGACGAAAGGTGATCGTTTCCACCATGGACTCGTGCCTGCATAAACAGAGAAAATGGGGTGGCCGGAGGGAAAAGTTTTGGGTAGAGGATCGTGTGGGCTCAGTGAGGGTAGCTAACCACCAGTCGCAGTTCCCACAGGGACCCCCCTCTACTTCTTTTCAGTGGCATCTTATGTGACAAAGCCCCCAGTATCCAAATGGCTTTAGTGTGTTTCTCTTCTGCACCTAGAGTATCCTGGCTACGGTGGTACCTGCCTCACGGCTCTTTGCAGATTAGGGATTGGGGGTGCAAGGTATGCCTTCAGAGCTCCTGGATGTGATCTTCTCTGGAACAAAACCCAGGCCACATTTTTTTCCCCAGATAAAAGGGCGGGCTCGCAGGCTAGACCAGGAAGAAATCCTAGTTTCCCCTGTGATCTTAGGCTGTCTAGCATCTCTGCTTTGATTTCCTTGTTGTCAAACACAACAGTAACAACAGTCTTCTGTGGAGTTTTTTGTTTGCTGTGAGGATTAAATACGAAGTAAGGCTGTGATTGAGGCATAGTTATTTGAGTAGCTGGTAACCCAGCAAGGCCTTGCCTTTGCCCACATACAATCGCACCCTACACCATAAACACCCCGCCACACACAAGTATGTGTGTGTAAATACAAGAGCTATGATAGCACATGTATGTCTGTAATATAATAATGCATGGTTGCGGTAAGATTTTTTTTTTGGACACATCTGTATACCTGTGGATGCTCAATAAACATTCACCGAGAGTTTACCGTCTCTTCGGTTTAACCCTTGACCCCTGGGTGACTTTAGTGCTTCATTATTAACTCTGAAAAAGCTTCAGAGTCTTCTCAAATGCACAAGTCTTTGTAAAATGGCAGGGTAGAGATGAGAGAGTCAATGTATCTGAGTCAGCAAGGGAAGGGTGTGGTCCCTGCTCTCCACACTCCCAGATGAAGAATCAGCAAGGGCGGAGTGACAAAGTCAAGCCTTGAATGCACAACCCTCCTGCCCTCGTCTCCAGGTTTGGAGATTACAGGCCTGCACCCCCGTGGCTGACCTAACAAGTTTCGCCTTTTTCTTTTTCTTTTTTATTCAGTTTGCTTGTGGCGAAGAAAAACTGGGCAGTCAGATTGCATTATGTGCTCCAAATGCCATAAGAAAATAATCAGGCGGGGTGTCTAAATGACAGAGACTTGTCATTTAATTTGTTGTTTTTCACAGCACCAGAGGCTGTAAGTTTGTATCAAGGTGTCACGAATGTCAGTTTCTAGACAGGCCTCTCCTCCCGGCTTCCAGACAGCTGCTTTCCCTGCGTCCTCACAAGGCCTTTCCTCTGTGCACTGAGGGGAGAGAGGCAGGGGGAGAGGGAGGGTGTGGGGAAGGGTGGGAGCAGTGCAGAGTGTGTTCCTGTGAACATTGCCTTTGTGTCCCTTAACTCTCCTGACAAGAACACAGTCTGTTTGAATCAGTTGCTCATCATGTGACTAGTCTGGGGAGACATAAATAGATTTATTTACCCCAAATAGGAGAGCAGTGGACAGACTATAGAAAGATCCAGTTAGATCCACCCTGGTGAATACATGACTTTGTTTGGGTCGCTTCTGATTCTGAGGCGGGTGCACCCCCAAAAAGCCCTATCCCCAGTCACTTTTTACTTGAAATGTTATGAAACATTTTGGACAGGAGGGAAAGGGAATTTGAAACCCGGAAGAGGGTCTCCTAAAGAGCTGAGACCCCCCTTCCCCGAGAGGAGATATGAGCAGCCCTATGACTATGACCACAGACCTAGCTGTTGATTTCAGTGCCATGACTTCCTGTATGTTGTCGAAGCTACTTTGCTTCAAGATGGCAACGGTCATGTCAAGGAACCTGGAGGAAACAGTTATACTCCAGGTCCCACTCCTAGAGCTTCATTACATGTAATGACTTCTCTAAAAGCTCCTCCTCCAAATAAGGTCACAGTGGAGGTCAGGACTTCAACATGTCAATCTTGAGGGGGTCAATGGTGGGGGTCAAGGTATCAGGTGAGGTTTGTTTTGTTTTTTGTTTTTTTCTAGCTCCAGTTTTGACATATAGAGATTTACTTGACTGTGGTTTGCACAGGGATCAGTCACTTTTCCGTGGCTGTGATAAACACTTGACCCAAAGCAACTTGAGGAAGAAAGGGAGTTTTTGGCTCACATTCTGTATTCCATCATGGGGTGTGGGGGGGGTACCAAGGGTGGAATTCAAGGAAAGAACTTGAAGGAGAAACCAATAGGGACTCAGCTTGCTGGCTTGTTCCCAGGCTCATGTTCAGGGACCTTTCTTATGCAGTGCAGGACTCCCTGCCCAGGGGTGGCAGAGCCCACAATAGACTGGCTCCTTCAGCATCAATCAACAGTCAAGAAAATACCGTCTCATCAAGGCAATCCCCCAAGTTGGATTTGCTCAGTATTTACCATTCCATCAGAAAAACAAATTCGAACAGGATCTAGGTTTTCCAGGCTGCAAAACCAAACTGAGGGCTGGGTCTCTGAAAGACAGATGAAAAACAAAACAGTCATGGTCAAATATCCCCATGGTCACATAGGTGCCACCTAGAAACGCAGAAGCCATTACACTGCCGTCCAGTCTCACAGGTTAAACCTTGTGGTATTGACTCCGGCTTTCTCAGGTATGCTTTCGAGAATATGCGGAGGCTGGGCATGGCCAAAGCTGTCATTCAGAGGCCACCACAGTGGTGCGGTGTCCTGAGCTACACTGGAGTCTTGGGACATAGCCTGTCAGTAAGAGTGCCTGCAGAATGGGGAGACTCTCTTTGCTTTGAGATGCACAGCAGGTGAGTTAAGAACTATATAAAATTGAAACAGGAAGGGCAGATCTGGGGAGGAGACAGGGAAGCAGAGAAATGGGCTTGAATGGGCAGGCGGGTGAGGTCAAAGGGCTAGCCAGCTACAGAGCAAGTTTTGGGAATAGTGAGTTTTCTTATGCATGACCTGGCAGACAGGCCAACTTCAAACCACTGGAAAAATTTGGGCAGGTGACAAAACGTTCACAACATGTCAGGCATTCTGCTTTTGCACAGCCTTTCCTGGCATCTAGGAACAAAACACACCAAACCCCAGCAGTTAACAATCATTCAAAGCGAACGTTCAGTGGCTGAGGAGATCGCCCAGTCAAGTAAGCATTTGCTGTGCAAGCATGAGGATTTGATTTGATCCCCAGTCACACAAAAGCCGGTGCGGTGGTCTATACTTGTAATCCCAGCCCTGGGGAAACAGAGGCCAGTGTCTCTTGGCTGCCAGCCAAGCTGCCTAGCTGAGTTGGGTAGTTCCTGCTTAAGAGATCCTGTCTCAAAAACCAAGATGGACAGTGCCTGAGTACCCAACATCTATGGTTCAGAAGTCTGGCAGAACACACACACACACACATGAACACGCACGCACACACACACTCATACACACCTCAAAGTGAAGTTGTTTTGTCCTTATGATTTTTGTTAAAATTTTTATTTCATGTGTAGTGCCTGAGGAGTGTATGTTCTAGTTTCACATGTATGTAGGTGTCCATAGATGCCAGAAGAAGGTGTCAGGTCACCCTGGAACTAGAGTTACGGTGTGGGTTCTCGGGACCAAACCCAGGGTCCTCTACAAGAGGAACAAGAGCTCTTCACCGGTGAGCTCAAAGGAAAGTTTATTTTAAATATTTATTTATTTATTTATTATGTATACAATATTCTGTCTGTGTGTCTGCCTGCAGGCCAGAAGAGGGAATCAGATCTCATTTCAGATGGTTGTGAGCCACCATGTGGTTTCTGGGAATTGAACTCAGGACCTTTGGAAGAACAGGCAATGCTCTTAACCGCTGAGCCATCTCTCCAGTCCCCTCAAAGGGAAATTTTTTATTTGGATTTTAGTCACTATGTCTATCGGTGAAGCTAATATTATGGTTTGAATCTGATGTGTCCCACAGGTTTGGGTTTTAATGCATTTTGCCCAGTTGGTGAGAACATTTTGAGGGCTGAAGGGGCTTGGCGGGTTGAAGCAAATGACAGGTGTGATCTTTAACGATCAGAGCCTGGTCCCTCTCTCTCACTTCCCTGCTACCTGATTAATCCTGTGAGCTGATTGCCCTGTGATCTGGGTACCATGCTTTGTCCACCATGAAATCCCCCGAAACCGCGAGCCAAGACAAATGGTTCCATCCTCAGGTCGTTTCTAGCGGGTGTTTTGACAGAGCAATGGGACATTAGCATAGGGTGGGAATCGGAATTGCCGTTCTTTGGTAATGTGTTTCAATTAGTAATTTATTTTATGAACATTATGTTCTCCAAGAAAATTTTCTGACCTAAGCCCCAAGTTATGCCATAGCAGTCTGTAACTCTCTATAGCCCCCCCCCCGCCTTTGTAATTAAATAGTAATTTCATGATTGTTTAGGGTCTGACTTCCTTGCCAAATTGTTTTCCCAATGAAAATAACAGCCAGGTTCATTTAAATCATAACAGTATCCATCAGGGGTTCTTGCCTATAGCAATGCATTCTTTCTGAATGACTTATTCCAGCCACTCACTTATTCATCCATTAATAACTCCAGGAACCCTAGGAAGTGCACTCAAGTAGGAAAAGAAACATGAACAGAGTTTCTGCATTCAACTAAGTGAAGAGAGTTCTTTATCATCTTAGGTAAAAGCTTCCGTTGGAAACCCAGGGGATCTCTCTAGGATCTAAAGGTTTTTCCACAAAATAGATTTGCAGACACTTCCAGCATCATGAGAAAGATTAAAAATAAAAAAAAATGCATTGCTAGCTAGTGGGAGCTTACGGATTCGGGACTGACAGTTGGGGAGCCTGCTTGGGACCTAACTAGTGACAGTTGTGTGGCTTGGTCTGTTTGTGGAACCTCTGGCAGTAGGATCACGATCTATATCCCTGGTGCATGAACTGGCTTTTTAGAGTCCATCTCCTATGCCTTGATGCAGAGGGAAGGAGGGGCTTGGTCTTGCCTCAACTCTACATACTGGTCTCAGTTGACACCCCATGGGTGGGCTTGCCATCTCTGAGGAGTGGTTGGAGGTGGAGAGATAGGTGGGGAGGAGGGGAGGGAGAAGGAACCGTGGTTGGTATGTAAAATGAATTTTTAAAAAAGCGTATTGCTATTTTCTCCCGTGGACTGGGAATATTATGTGCATTTGTTACTTTCCGTGTCGCTGCGATTAAATGCACCTGACAAAAAAGCCTGAGCATTGTTTTATGGCTACAAAGAGTGACAGATCTTCATCACAGGTGACGAAGCAGAGGATCCTGGTCCATCGTGGGGGTGTGAAGTGGTGGGTCTACTCCTCGTGGGGATCGTGATGCCAAGGAAGCTGATCCCAAACCAGAAGCGAGTGTGACTTTCAAATCTCAGTCCTGGTGACTCACTTGAGCCCCCACATCTCTGAAGTTCTACAGTTTCCCCCAAAACCCTGCCGCCAGCTGGGAGATGAGATGCTGAAAACATAGGCCTGTAAGGGGACGTTTGAGTTTCGAACATAAGAGTGTCCGTGGCAAAAAAAGATGTGTTGAGCCCTGTCTTGGATGATAAACTGGTTGTTACTAGGGGAAGAGGCAGCATTGGAGAGATTGAGACGACAGTGCTTGCCAAAGCTTGGATGTGTGACTTAGCTTGTTACTACAGAGAATGCCAAGTGTCTGTGAAGCCGCGGGTGGGAGAGAGAGAGGGGGGCTGTGTGGTTGTGCAGGTGGTGGTGCAGACAGACTGGAGGACAGGATGCTGGTCACTCCCAGGGAGGACTTCGTTTCATACCCTAGGAGCTATTTCAGGATTTTATTCAGGACCAGTAAGTGAGACTGGCTTTGCAGTTTAGACCGAGCCCTCTGGTGGTGCTGTCGGGGGACTATTGGCAAGGCTGGCTCATGGAGGAGGCTCTATCTTTTCTTTCAGGGCCTGTACAAAGGTGGGCCAGGGAGTAAGGAGAGGATGGAGCTGGACTGATGGGCAGGCAGGGGGTCAGCAGGATCTCTGGCTCCATGTGGAGTGAGGAAGACATGCTAGAAATATAAGCTCCAGAGTTGCCATAGGTAACTGGTAACACTCACGCCAGCCTCTTAGATATGAGTATTAGTTCAAATGACAAAATAAAGTTCTCAGGGGTCATCCCCACACACCAAAATGATGGGAACGTTGTAAATGGAGAAAGAGCAGGTGCTGTAGGGCCTCACGATCTGGAAGGATGAAGGATGGCAAAATCTAGCTTGCTTTGTAATCATTAATACTGTGAGCTCTGTACAGCCACACAGCTTTTTGGATTTTCCTTCTGGAAATAAGAACGTGGGCTGCATTGGGTTGTTAGATTGTTCACACAGTGTGGACCAAACAGATTGCTCACCATGTCCCAAGGCCAGGTCTTTAGTTTCTGGGAAACTGAAGACCTCGCAGCAAAGGGGAAAATTCAGTTATGGACTGCCCACTTGAATGCCCTTGGTGTTGAGAGGATTATCAATGAACACGAAGTCAGAGATAGGGTAGACAGAGTTTCTCTGTGTAGCCCTGGTTGTCCTGGAACTCACTCTGTAGGCAAGGCTGGCCTTGAACTCAGAGATCCGCCTGCTTTTGCCTCCTGAGTGCTGGGATTAAAGGTGTGTACCACCAGTGCTCAGGTGACTTTTTAAATTTTTTGCATAACATCGTGGTGTGAATTCTTATAAATAGAATTTCTGGCTTGGTACAATGGTGCATCTCAGCACTCAGGAGGCTGGAACATTTTGAGTTCGTGAGCAGCCTGGGTGCCTATTAAGTCTGAGGTCAGCCTGGGCTAAATAGTGAGAAGTTGTTTCAAGAAATGGAATGAAGAGCTTTGATACAGTGGTGTGCACCTGTAAGTCCTGCACTTGAGAGGTGCAGAGAAGAAGGTTAGGATTCCTATGGTGTGGGATTCCCCCCTGAATGCTGTGAATACGATTGGTATTCACAAAGAAACTGCTTTGGACCTATAGCAGGGCAGAACTTAGGTAGGCAGGGAAAACTAAACTGAATGCTGGGAGAAAGGAGGTGGAGTCAGAGAGAAGCCTTGTAGCCCTGCTGGAGCCAATCGGAACATTACCGGGTAAGCCACAGCCACATGGATATACAAAGATTATTAGAATTGGTTAAATTCAGATATAAGAGTGAGCCAATAAGAAGGTAGAGCTAATAGGTCAAGCAGTGATTTAATTAATACAGTATTTGCGTGGTTATTTAATGGCTAAGTGGCCAAGAACCAACAAGTGACCTCCTCCTTACTACATTCCTGGCCTTCCTTAGTTACAGAGTAAATTTGAGACTAGCCTGGGCTACATGAGACCCTACCTCACCACCACTACCCCAGACACATAGAAACAAAACAAAACAAAATTTACTTTCCATTTGGGATCTTAGGCTTTATAAACTTTCTTTGTTGTAAGAAATACCCATGAAAGCAAAACCCACTCACAATTAACTGTAGCCTTGAACTTCATATACCAAGGGCTATCAATCAGAAACGTATTTGTAACACTTCTCCTGGAACACATTTACACACCATACAGCTTCATATTTAAAATGTACGCTTTTGATGCATTCTTACTTTGAAAAAAATTTTTTTTGCCATGAAATTATATTCACTTTGTAACCAGAAAAATAATATAAAGAATGTTCTAAAAATTGTAGAACAGACCTTCTCTATAGGGATTTCCCCCTTTTGATTATTAGGGCCCAGAGGGAATACATCCTATGTGGGTTTAAATAAAACGAAAGTATAGACTATGATGAAAATCATCCCGGGAAAGTGACATGTGCGCCGAGATGGAGTGTGTGTTTCCATGGTGACTTTCTTCATTGTCCTGCTGCACGGGGAGACCCAGTTTAATTTACAGGCCCTGACTTTGTTACCAGGGGACTAAGCCGAAGCTTCCTCACTCGGTAATCCTGCTGACAGGTTGTGATGGGGTAGTCCTTCCAAGGGGTGATAATGACTTTGTATTTAGAGGGAAAAATAAATACTAACCTTGGGGGTTTAAACTGATGGACGTGTTGATGGAAAAGCTCAGCCTGTCTGTGTGCACAGGGAGAAAGTGGAAGGTCTGGAAGATGCCAGATGTCACCCCATGTCACATGTAATGATCTTTATGGCGGGTGGCACAGCTCCAAAGCCACGTGCATTTGTTAAAATAGCTCTGCGTGGAAGAACATCACCCCAGATTTGCTTATGAAGTGCACACAACTGTTGGGAAAGACTGAACTTCTTTACTTTGGATAAGACGCCAGATGCCAAGAATATGACCACTGTTTTGATGGTTCAATCAATTAACTTTTTTCTTTCCAAAATCACTTATGGGCAAATTGTGCAAAAGGTGATTTAAATGGGTCCCCACAAACCTTCACATCATCTAGGAATTAATTCCACTTTTGAACCAGAGTTTCCCTTTGTAGCTCAGGTGGAACTCGAACTCATGATCCTGCTTTCTCAACCTTCCCAGTGAAGGGATCACAGGCATGCACCCAATATTCCTGGCTGACACCAGTAGTTCTTACATGTAGCTGTGATATTTTGACCTCCAGAGTCAAAAGCATGCAGGTCTCTCCAGTATGATTATAAGGCTTTAAAGCTCGCTAGAACCCAGCTTATCCCACATTCCTGTAATCAGCCTTCTTCCCTAATTGTTTTGGTCACACAAAGACCTGCTTTTGTTTCTGAATTTTGGGTTATGGGGTTGAATTTCTTACTGTATCTGTTTTTAATATATTATAATAGATACTGTGAAGATACCTTTGCAGTCTCCTCTCCCTCATAAAGAGCACTATTTAGCATCACATGCCCTTTGGGAGGACTCTTGAAGAGGGAATACACTCTGACCAACTTGCTACACAACTACCACGTCTGTTTCTCACAGATAATACTACATGAGCTCAGGATATGGCCCAGTTCACTCTCCTGCAAGCAAGAGTCTCTGGATTCAGTCTCCAGCACTACACACATACACACAAAGAAATTACTCCATGTAATATTAGTAGCACGTAGTTATATTCCCATTGCTTTGTGGTTACTAGGAAACTCAGAGTAACATAGGCACCTCTTTAGTGCTGACTAGAATTGGCTATGTTCCTCAGGGCTAGTCTTCCATTAAGCTATATCTTCAGCACTAAAAGTATTCTTAAGCCATGACTTTATTTGCATCAGATTTTCTTATGGCCTTGCTTTATGACTCTGACCTTTGGGAAGAAGGAGCAATTGAGGCAGGTTCATTTTTTTATTGGACTTTTTATAGTACTGGAGACTGAACCAAGGCCCTTGCACATGTACTACTGATCGGCCCCTCTATTTTAAAAAATGTTTATTTATTATGTGCATGATGTGTATGGGGTACTTGTGCCATGGTGCACTTGTGGGGGTCAGAGGGCAAACTTATGGAGTTGGTTCTCTCCATCAATCTTTGTGGGGGTTCCAGGATGGAAGCCAGGTTATCAGGCTTCTACAGCAGATGCCTTTACTGTCTGAGGCAACTTGATGGCCCATCTTCTGCCTTTTAATTTTTGTCCAATCCATGTTTTACTAAATTGCTCAGGCTATTCTTGAACTCATTCTGTAATCAGGGTAAGTTTTGGAGTCTTAAACTCAAGCCTCAGCTTTCCAGGGACTATAGGAATTATAGACTTTTATCACCAAGTCGTGGACATTTTTTGCCTTTTAAAATAATTAATTCTATGTCCACATAGAGGGACAATACTCCTCCCAAAAGACATAGGCTAACAAGTAAAAACCCAGTGATGCTGTGAGACATCTCCCCTGAAGTTGTTGGTCAAGGGGAGCCCAGAGACCCTCAAGACAGTTCAGGCTGTTGCTACCGTTCTTGGCTATCCATCAGAAGGTGCCAGTATGGCCATACTGTTGAAGACAGCATGCTCTTCGGCCATAGGACTCGAAGAAATCAAGTCAGTACTGGCCAGGAACCTTTTTCTCTGTTGGTTAGCTGTCATAGGATGAAACGGTGCTGTGTAGGATGATTCAAGAGTACACTCCTCAGTAGTCTTGATATGAACCTAGAAAGCTGTAATAAGGACTCTCCTGGCAAGAACATGTGTTCAATAATGGCATCAATGTTATGGGGTAACCGACAGCTGTCTCATTTTGATTTGAGGCCTCCTCCACTGGAGAAAACCCAAAACTGGCACTATAAATCTTGTGGCTACAAAGCTCATAGACTCTGGAGCCAAACTTTTATTTTGCTACATGGAGATAGCATCAAAAATGCATGCTGAGTGCATATCCTTATACCGATAGATTGGAGGAGGGGGAGAATGATTGTAAGGCCAGAGATCCAGGTAAACAGGGCAAAACAGTGTCCTCTAGACAGTGCAGGATCCCTACATTCCCAGAAGCTGTGGTTACCTGCACCAGACTTTCGTTAGACTAACGCAGTCAGCATTCCAGCACGGTTGGGGAGGACACATGACTGTCCCCCCAGCTGAGAAACAGTTGACAATTGCCAGGGAAAGGAGAGTTAATTTTCTTTAGAGATGTGATCCTTGGTAGTTTGAGCATGCTCCAGTGGATGATCCTACACTGCCCTTATATAAACAGCATACGCAGGACTCCGTGGAAGATACGCGTAATATATGATACTGTCACGCCACCTCTTGCGCTGTGGCACAAGCTTCAAGGAAGCATGCCCACGGAGAAGGGGTGTGTGTGTATGTGTATGTATGTGTGTGCTGTGCTTCCTGCACTGGAGCCCTTGCGCTCTTGGCATTACCTGCTCATGTTTTAGGGAATAGAGTCTGGTTTCTTCTGGAAGGGAAGATAGTGTGTTTAAGTTTCCAGTCTACTGATGAGCCACTGCCATATACAGGAGGATATGATGCTAATGGAGGAAGATGGGTTAACATTCAAGGCAAAAGATTTCCAGGTTTAATCTGGTGCTTAGTAAATAAAGACCAAAGGCAAACTTAATAAACAATTAAGGTAGATTAAGCAAAGATGGGATAAAAACAAAAGAGATAAATGCCTGTAATGTCTTGAGACTGGTTTTGGGGAGGGTTTGAAAAGGAGTTAGAAATGTGGAGAAGGAGAAGTAAAGAAGTTCTTTTGCATAGATTGCAGAAACATAAAAAGACTGTAGACAGTGTGGCTGTTAACCACAACTACTTACCCTTAGCTCAAAATGCCATGAACTCATAGCCCAGATAAAGATTCATATTGAAACTAATGCCAAGCAACGTCTACCATGATCAACTGCAGACTCACACTGGGGACATCTGTCTGATGAAAATCTATTCTCATGTATCTTGTATTCTAAGAATAATCTGCACTGCATGAAAAAACAGTACACACTGTTGTGCAATCTTTTCTGTATAAGGGATGAGCCTCATGCCTAGTAAAGATGCATTCAGGTGCAATTACTTTGAGTCTCGTGTCTGTCATTTTCCGACTCCTTACCCACCTATTCCTGAGACCCTGTCCTATCAGTCCCAGTGTCCCAGCTAAGCTGGTCCATCTCATGATATAAATTACATAAATATCTTATGGAAATGTATATATGCATATATATTTATGAAGTTAGGGAGGGAACATTGGGTGGTCTTTAGGAGGAGTTGGAGCAGGGAACATTAGGAGGGAATGACCAATGTTGTGTGCACGCATGAAATTCTGAAAAGAACAACTATATATATCTCAATCCTGGAATGTTGGGGTATGCTTGAGACCCCAGGACTTACCAGGCTCGGGCAAGACTACCATGCGTTTGAGGCCAGCCTGGACTATATGACAAGCCCTATCTCAATAAGAACACAATAAAGCAGAACACTTGAAAACCAACTCATGTATCCTTCAGCCATTTCAAATTCTGCTTGGATTCAGGTGAAAGAAAAATGAAAACTTTAAAACTAACATTCAACTTTCATAAAGTAATTTTCCTTCCTGTTTTCAGACCAGTACACAGATCTAGCTTCCAATGCCTTCATTCCCCACTGACTTCTGGTGTTAATACAACTCTGTACTTTTCTAAATAGTTTAACTCACTAGTGTTTTATGTGAATTAGTCCTGTTGCCCCAGTTTGTGTATTTTTTTTTTAACCACAGGATTGTAGCTTATATTTTCTGAATCTATTTAACTAATACTCTGTCAAGAAACATTTCTGTAAGTCCCAAGTCCAGGTCTCTGGCCTCCATCTTTGGAGGCCACGTCCCCGTGCTCACCAAGCCTTGACTCCTCCCTGAGGAGTGTCAAGCCAGCCAAAATCTTGACCACTTCCCAGTCTATTCAAACTGCTTCCCAGGAAAGTTCCCAAATGGTCCCCTCCCACCTCCACCCTGTGGTCATGGTTGCAGCTTCTTGGTTTCCCCCTGGTGCCACCCGAGAGCGCAGGAATCCGATTAAAAATCCCATTAAACCTATATATTTTTTAATTTGGCTTGTTGTGATTTGGCTTGATTGTGATTTTTTGAGTTGGCAGAGAGCTCATGTTAGGAAAATTCCTAATAGTTTCCTTTTACACTAGAATGTTAACAAATGATTACTTTATTTATTTATTTTAGAGGTGTGTGTGTGGGGGGGGGGGTGGGTTTTTTTTTTTTTTGGGGGGGGGGGTGGGTTGAGATAGGGCTTCGCTGTGTCCTGGCTGTCACAGAACTCCCTCTGTACGCCAAGCTGGCCTTGAACTTGAGATTCACTTGACTCAACCTCCCTAATGCTAGGATTAAAGGTGTGTTACGCCGTGCCCAACTGTCTTTTTTGTTGTTTGTTTGTTTTTAGTTTTCAAGATAGGGTTTCTCTGTGTAGCTCTGGTTGCCCTGTAACTTGCTTTGAAGATCAGGTTGGACTCAAACTCACAGAGATCTACCTGCCTCTGCTTTCGGAAGTGCTGGGTGTACCACCACCACCTGCTGCCTTTTTGTTTTGTTTTGTTTTGTTTTGTTTTGTTTTGTTTTCAAGATAGGGTTTCTCTGTATCTTTGGAGCCTGCCTTGGAACTCACTCTCATAGACCAGGCTGGCCTCGTAGTCACAGAGATCTGAAAGCACTAAGAACATCTTATTTAGTTGTACAGAAACCCAATATTGTCAATAATGATCTATGCTTGCTCTCTAATCTTCATACTATTTAGATCATTCAGTTAAAGGGTGCTGTGGTCTATGCCTGTACTTCCAGCACACTGGAGGCTGAAGGTTATACAGTGAGTACTAGCCCAGCCTAGGTAATATAGCAGGTTCTGTCTCACAAACAAGAGCACACACATTTAAGGAACCCCTCTACACGGTGTTTTTTCTTTTTTCTTTTCTTTCTTTGAGACAGGTTTTCGCTTTGTAGACCAGACTGGTCTTGAACTCTCAGTGAGCCCTCTGCCTCAACCTTCTGAGTGTTGGGCCTACAGCACCACATCCCGCTAGTGTTCTTCCACAGGACGTCCACCCTCATAATAATAATGTTACAGTGCAAGGCTAACGTCTGTAATAACTTGGGGGATGACTTCATATTTCTCCAATGGGTTTTGTCTGCAGCAAGAAACGTGGGTGACTCAGGACAGGTCCATACCCAGAAGATCATAATGTGGCTGCTAACTACGGAGTGGAAAGTCCACGGTTTTGGCAACCCTATTATCTCTGAGCAAATGACCTTTGGCCCCTGAACCATAGTGCCAACTAACTATCCCAGCGTGGGAAGAGGCAGGTTGCAAAGCTCACGAGCACGGTCGCGGGACTCTTAAGCGAGGACTACAAAACCCAGCATGCAATGCAACACCGACGAGTCCGTGCGCGCTGACGTCTAACTCTTCGCGCCTTATTCTGTGGCTAGGGTTGCTGTCAGAAGGGAGTGTTTACTCCTTTTCCCCACGGAACTGTGTCTTTTATTAGACGTTCTGTCCGGGGTCGAGATGGACAAAGTTTGTGCGGTTTTCGGAGGCTCCAGGGGTATCGGCAGGGCTGTAGCCCAGCTAATGGCACAGAAGGGCTACCGTCTGGCGATCGTCGCCAGAAACATGGAAGTGGCCAAAGCCGCCGCCGGCGACCTCGGCGGTAGGTACCTGCAGAAGTGCCCCCACCGCGCGGCCGCGGTGACAGCCGTCGAGCCTGAGTCCACGAGCTCCCGGTCACTGGCCCTGTAGATCAGTCTGCGCCCAAGATCGCTCGTGACCCATGACCAAGTCCTCAGTGGGGCTCTCGCCCACCCCAGGCAGTTCTCGAGGACCCCCGAGAAGTAGCTATCTTCCCATGGCCAGTAGGGACGTTTGACAGCCGCCTTGCTCGGACCTCTGGTAGGAGAGAACCGTCCTTGGTGAAGTCAGGGAGGTCAGGCTGCCGGGTAGAGACGGCTAGATTGCATTTTCCAGAGAGCTCTTCTTGCCCTACACGAAGGCACAGAACAGTATTTCAGAGAGAAACCTGACTAGCAGCCCGTCGATAGATCAGGGTTGCTTTCCCAAGTTGACCAAACACTTTAATAAGTTATTAATTTGTTTCGTCAGATCCTTTTAAATGCATTCCAATTCCAGCCCCCTCCCCCTCGATTATTAATAGCCATTCAGTTGGGAGTTTAAGTCTCGATGATTGTGAGAAGACAACATGGAAGACAGTGGTGTTAGTGGAATGGAGAAAAATACATGTCCCTATCAGGAAAGCATTGGGTATTACAGGTCTGAAGGTGTAGCCAGTGCCTGCTATATTTATGTACTTATATGGAAACAGTCTTGATAATGTAACTCATACTGGCTTTGAACTTGGGATTCTTGTGCCTCAGTTGCCCCATTGTTGAGATGACCTTACTTTACTGTGACATCTTTAGTACAAAGCACACTTTGACCCTGCTCCAGCCTTCCCTGCTTCCTCTGACACTGGGTCTCACTATGCAGTCTAGGCTTCCCTTGGATCCAGATCTGGCCTCTGCCTCCTCAGTGCTGGGAACACAGGCGGGCACCATGTGCTAGCTGGTCATCCTGGGTGTGAACACAAGCTTCAGCACCCAGTCATCCCTCCTTCCAGTTTTCTAGACAACTGTTACTCCGTGTGCTTTCTTTGGGATCTCCTCCATGCGTCTTGGCTACCCAGGAAGGTGTACCCCTATCATAAACTAAGGGGCATGTGTGTTAACATGGTAACCTGTTAAATAGAAAATACTTTTCCTTTGAAGTATAATTGCTTGTGTATGGTAATAGGGATCAAACTCAGAGCTCTACTGAGCCACCTCTTCTGCCTAGGCTGGCCATAAACTTACAGCTTCAATCTCCTCTCTCAGTGTTGGGACTGCAGGCATGCCCAGATTTTATTGCAGGTTTTAAAATTGTATGTCTTTTATTTAGGTGGGTGGGTATGTATATTATGGCACACGTGGGGAAGGCAGAGGACAGTCTGCTCTCTCTTTCCACCATGAGTTCACTTAGCAGGCTTACTGGAAACTACCCTTACCCAATGAACTTGCTGACCCCAACTATTTTTAATTTTAAACATTCCAAGCTTACTTCTTCTGAAGGATTTGAGGCCTCACTTACCCAGGATAGCCTTCAACTTGTGGATCCAGCAAGTCGCACACCGTGGGCAGCCTGGTAGTACTGTGCTCGGCAAGGAAACCCCAAAGTTCCAGTTAGTTTTCTGTGATAGTTTATCTCAGGGGCCCACTGTAATCCCAGCGTTTGTCAGGCTGAATTCTGAGGCCTGCTGAGGCAGTACAGTAAGACCTTGTCTCAGAGTAAAAACAAACACAAGAAGAAGGAAAAAATAAAACCTCATTATTTCTTCTTCACCTCTGCCTACTATCTCCCTTTCCTTAGGTGGTCCATGGGCACAGGAACTCACGACATGCCTTCATCTCTAGGGTCAACACGGGCTCGCCTTGTAGTCTAATCACATTGCAAAATGTTCGAAATTCAAGTGGAGATTTACAAACAATTCTGATTTAACTTTTTTCGTAGGAAACCACTTGGCATTTAGCTGTGATGTTGCTAAAGAGGAGGATGTTCAGCATACGTTTGAGGAGATGGAGAAACATTTGGGTCCAGTAAATTTCCTGGTAAATGCAGCTGGCATTAACAGGTTGGTCAAACACTGAGGTAAATTTCTTATGTCTTTTTAAGACAAGATTTTTCTTACTAGGCCCATGTCTTGGTTACGTTTCCACTGCTGTGACAAAATACCATGACCAAGGCAATGGAGTGTTACACTGAGGTATGGTTTCAGAGTGTTGGAGTCATGTTGACGGAGTGAAGCCATGGTGGCAGCAAGGTTGCAGACTCTTGTCTTGATCTGTGTATAGGAGGCAGAGATGGGGATACAACGGGAACAGGCCAGCACTTAGCTAGAAAGCACCGCTTATACTATATCTTAAATCAGGATGGTAATTATGTTATAACTTGATTTTTAAAAAGATCTTGTTTTGCTATTTTAAAATGTTATGTGTCTGGGATCGTACACATGTATGCAGTTGCCTGTGGAGGCCTGCAGTGGATGGTGAATACCCGCGGGCTGGAGTTACAGGTGGTTGTGAACTTCCTGATGTGGATGCTGGGAACTGAACTTGGCTCTACTGAAAGAGCAGTTGGAGCTCTTAACTCCAAGCCAGTTCTCCAGCCCCTAGACGGGAATGTTTTGTTCTACTTGTTCACGTTCTGATTTTCCTTCCTGTAGAGATAGTCTCCTAGTGAGAGCAAAAACCGAAGACATGATATCTCAGCTTCACACTAACCTCTTGGGCTCCATGCTGACTTGCAAGGCGGCCATGAAGACGATGATTCAGCAGGGTGGATCCATCGTTAATGTAGGTGAGTTCTTACCTTTGTGGGTTTCTAATTATGGCATATAAACATCAGAGTACTTAATCCACTGATTTACTTGATCAACAGGGAAGTTTATCCTTTTGGTATCTATGGGAAATGTATGTAACTGATGAATGAATGAGTACAAAAATGAGATGTACTTCTCCACAGGAGTCAGCTAGGCGTTAAATGATACCTTACCAAGTATTAAAAAATGACATCTAGATTCAGTGTTCTAAGACTGTATGGCACGGGAGAGACCACAGCTGTGCACATTTAGAAGTCTTGCTGTATATGAATGCTATACCAATTCTGTCAGCAGTTTCAATTTTCAAGACAAATCAGGCATCCTATTTTCTCTTCTTTCTTTTCTTTTCTTTCTTTCTTTTTTCTTTTTGTCAAACCTATAATGATTGTAAGAGCCCAAGGGCCAGATGATATACTGTGAGATTGTGTTTCCTAGAAAAACCAGGATGCTACATACATGATACCTCAACAATATGGCTGCCTAAACAAGACCTGGACAGTGCTCTATCAGTACATGTCTTAGTTAGGGATTCTGTTGCTGTGAAGAGACGCCATGCACACAACAACTCTTATAAGGAAAACATTTAATTGAGGTGGCGGCTTATATAGTTTTAGAGGTTCAGTATATTGTGGTATGGAGCCTGGCCGTGTGCAGGCAGACGTGGTACTGGAGAAGGTGTTGAGAATTCTTATGTCTTTGCTCATAGGCAACAGGAAGTGGTTTGTCTTAGTGGGTGTGACTTTAGCATCTATGAGACCTCAAAGCCCACCTCCACAGTGTGACACTTCTCCATCAAGGCCATACCTATTCTAACAAGTACACACCTAATAATGGCACCCCCTCTGGGGGCCATTTTCTTTCAAAGCACCACAGTAGACATTGTTAAGACAGAAGGGGGAAAACTCAAGGGGTCCTGTCCTACCCCTAAAGAAAGAACTACAGGAAAGTAAGGGCTGCTGAGAACAGAAGAAGTAGCCTTCCGTAAGGGTGAACCCCCTAATTGGTTATCCAGTGCCAAGTGGTCAGGCCTGATACCCTTACATATAAGCAACACTAGAAAACAGCATAAAAACAGCAGGTTTTTATGCATTTATATATATGTAACAATAGTAATAAAGAGAAGAAGACTCTTAATTTGAGAGACTGTGAGGGGCAACTGGGAGGGTTGGATGAAGGAGGAGGTAGAAGTTTTATTTTTAAAAGTTGCAAAGAAATCCAACCTAATTTTTAAAATTAAAAAAAACTTGTAGACATGGAGGCTAAATAATAATTATAATAATTACCTACAGCAATTGCATGGATCACTGACCTCTCTGGTGTCAAGGTTTAAGGAACATTAGCGCTTGGCCTTTCAGCTTGCTGGAATCACAAGGAAGAGGCGTTGTGGGTTGAGGCCTGAAGAGCGGAAAGTACAGAATGACATGGAATTTGATTTCGGTTTAGTACTTAAGACTTGCAGCAGGTCGTCTACTTTTTATTTTTAAGTGAGAAGCAATACCTTAAATGGCTACACAAGGGTCGCAGTGCTCGTTAGATCTCTCTCTTAGGAGGAACGGGTGACCTGTGGCCTTCTGACATGGCCACTTCAGATTCTGGCCCAAGGCTGCTTGGACCTCACAGGGCAAATCTGTTAAAACACCTACATTTTAGATAAGTTTCAGAAACCTAAATCCTCAGAATCTTAGAATGTTGCTAAGATGAAATGGACATAGTTATTCTATAGAAAAGTACCACAGGAAGGGCTGAACCTGTAGACTTGGTATTTTACAAGTCATTACTTGGACCAGATGAAACCGGAGTGTGGCCTAGGTGCTGGTATGAAAGCTCCTTGTCAGACCTTGCTGCCGTGCCTGGAACTTCACTCTTTTCTGTTTTTCTTCTTACGCCTCTTATCCTGTCCACCACTTCTTAACCTGATGGTTTTCTTCCTGTGCTGCTTAGTTTTCTTCTTCTCTCTACCAGGGAACCACATTTGGTGATGGGCTTGCAACAGCCCAGTTGGTGCAGCACAGAGAGATGGCAGTGGTTCTGTAGATAACTTTTACTATTTTACTGGTCCTCTTCATGCTTAGGGACACATATACCTGTCATTGTTTGCGGGTCTGTACATTCATGTTGCACAGGCTTGTGTCTGGAGAACAGTGGGAGGTAGGTGCCCCACAGTGCAGAAGAAGTCACTGGTCACCTCAGTGTACTCGGGGATGCTCACACCACTGTGAAACCACCCTGCAGTGGCACCTGGTTGACTGTATAATACAAGTAAACATTTTCACATTGGGTTTCTTGAGTATAAAAAAAAAGTAGAGAATTCTCTTTTTCTAAAATAATTTCAATTTTGTGTTAGTGTTAGGTTCCTGTTTAATTTTTGTATTGTAAGCACAAGCCAGTGGTGCAGAAAATTACTTCCCTACTTCCGTTTTTTTGCATAAACTGTATTTACATAAATTGATATTTGAATTATAAATTATTTTTACATATTTATTAGACAAGGTCACTGAGTAATCTTTAGTAGCAAGTACTAGGTAAATATAAACAAAATTGTAAAACTTCACTGTTAGGAAGTTCGTATAGTCAGTACTGATTGGCAGTAGTTTAATGTACTGGATTCATTCTTGGAGGTGAAAGTGGATCTTGTTCTTATCTGCAATAGACTCATAAATTAATCAGCCTTTATTTTACATCATCTGGCTCTAACTCATTTCCACCTGTGCTTGTTACCTTTCTGTTGCTGTGATAAACACCATGGCCCAGAATACTCACGAAAGAGAGAGTTTATTTTGGCCTATGGTCCCTGAGGGATACGAGTCCATCATGGTGGGGAGGCAAGAGGCAGGCATGATGGCAGAAGCAGGAAGCAGAGAGGTGATAACATCTCAACCACAAGCATGAAGTAGAGCGGGAATTAAAGTAGGGTGAAGCTACATACTCCTAAATCCCGTCCCTCCCCCCATGACACACTTCCAGCAAGGCCACACCTCCTAATCTCCCTAAACAGCAGCACCAGCTGGGGCCAAGTGTTCAAATGCCCTGGCCTAGGGCACTTTTCTCATTCATGCCATCAGCCTGCCCACCCAGCATCCTTATTTAACCTCTTCCACCCTTTCACGTATAGAACAGATCATGTAAGCCCACTTCCCTGTCCCTGGTGGTTTGGCATCGTTTTCTTTCCGTGTGTGTCACAGTCAGGTTGACCCCTTTACCTGTTACTTGTGGAAGGACAGACAGAGTTACTCATTTTAGCAAAGAACGGAGGAAGGTGGGTTTCCCTTTCCGTCTGTGGACTGTGCATTATGTGAATTTTCAAAGTGCAAAGCAGTTGGTTTACACTCACTTCATTTCCTCTCTTCTCGCAGGGAGTGTTATTGGTTTCAAAGGCAATGTGGGCCAGTCCGTGTACAGCGCCACCAAAGGAGGGCTCATTGGGTTTTCACGCTCGCTTGCTAAAGAGGTTGCACGGAAGAAAGTCAGAGTAAATGTGGTTGCACCAGGTCAGTGAAGACTCTACAATAACCGTAACATGGTTGATGAACAAATTGGTCATCATTAATTGACATTTGGGTAGTGTCTCTCTAAAATCACTGTGGAAAGAGATAATAAGCTAATGACTAAAGATGTTTTCCTCATGTTTTACATATGATTCTTTACTTTTAAATTCTGCACAAGCTAAGAAATAAGTTATGGTAAGAGAACCTTGGAGAGCATCTTGTGTTTTGAGACAAGGTCTTCACTATACTCTCTAGTACTGGGATTGTAGGCTTGCTCTACCACATCAAGCTTATTCCAGCCACACTGACAATTTAGAAAATTGTCACCAGGGGTTCAACATAATCTACCTAAAGCTACCTGGCTGTTTCATGGAGAGCTGAAAGATAATGTCCCCAAGGTTTCCTTTAGAATTATTTATAAATAAAGAATATTTATGTCTTTTTATCCTTCTGCTACAGTCTCCTCTTAATGATCTGGGATTCTCCAGTGTCTTATTATGTTTTTAGTTACTTATTATCCCCCTTTTGTTTATTTATACATTATTTGTCATTTGCTAATAAAAATATGCCATAACTCAGATCTATGTGTCACTGCTAAGATAGTGTAAGATCTTTGTCTTACAATTTTAATTACTTAAGAGGTTTACTACTGTAGACCTCCGCCACCTTTCGCTTTTAACTCCCTCACAGCTCCAGCTTGGACCTGAGAGTGGGCACTAATATTGAGCCAGCGGGTGTTTTTCAGGGTGTTCTGTGAACCTGTTTTCTGCCTCGCACACTTTTATTCCAGTTTACTGTTCAGTCACAGGCTAGCTAAGTCCAGACAGTCCAAATCTAAGCGCACTTAGAAAGTTATTGCGGCTTGGATGTGTCATCTATGAAGGAGAAGGGGCCCTGAACAAAAGCTATCCGTGGAAAGCTGCATTGTTACTATGTAGGCCTGCCTCTCTGCCTCCGTATGCTTTGTGCAGGCTGCCACTGTCAGTGCTGGCTGAGCTAGCCGTCTACTGCCATTACAGGTGGTGATTCGTGTGTGGAGTAGCACGATTTCTCCCTCTCTCTCTGGGGCTGCAGTGGTATGAGTAATGAGGAGTTAATTCTATTTTCTGGTGCTGTAAATGCTCACTGCCTGGGAGGAACATCCTTTCCAATTCACACAGACTCATGCAGTGGATGTCCTGGGTGGCTTCCTCTGTGCCAGGGATGTCCTAGGTCCAGGAGTAGCAAAAATGAATATTTCTGCTGCAGGATGCTGAGTACAGCTGGAAAGACAGAAATGAACAAATCATTGCAATGTCCAGTGCTGAAGGTAGAATAGATGTGTGCCACACTGGGGAGATGCTGAAGAATGTCTGTTGTGGATTAGTTGTAAAGGCAATGGGATGAATGGTGGAAATCCAGCTTGTATACAAAGGAGAAATTTTAAGACTGTTATGGAAGTGTCTTAGAGAAGATCTTATTTTTCCAGTGCAATTCATATTGGGGATAGAATCTATTGCTAAAATGTGCCCACTTAGTAGGGTAGCCTTTGTAATATTACATTTGTGTGTGTGTGTGTGTGTGTGTGTGTGTGCTTGTGCATAGCATAGATTGAAATAAGATTTAACCAATTCTATAGATTATTTATTGACTTAATTTTGATATTAAGTATAAGCACAGACTTCTCTTTTGTTTCCCAGCTGCCCAGACCCGAATAATCACACAGAAACTATATTAATTACAACACTGTTTGGCTAATGACTCAGGCATTTTTCTAACTAGCTCTTACATCTTGAATTAACCCATTTCTATTAATCTGTGTGTTGCCACGAGGCTGTGGCTTACTGGTAAAGGTTCTGAGCATCTTTCTCCTTCAGCACCTACATGGTGTCTCTCTGACTATGCCCTCTCTCTTTCTCTCTCTCTTTCATCCTGGCTATATTATGCCCTGCCATAGGCCAAAGCAGCTTTATTTATTAACCAATAAAAGCAATACATATACAAAAGAGCATCCCACATCAATTAAGATATGTCAGCTTCTTCACCAGATCTCTAAACAGAGCTAACAAACGTGTACTTATGGTATACTTACCCATGCACTCACATGTGGAGGCCAATCAATCAGTTCTCCACTATATTTTTTGAGGCAGAATCTCTCCCTGAACCTGAAGCTCACTGTTTAAGCTTACTGAGACTGTGATCTGTTTGTCTTCCCAGTGCTGGTCCTTCGTGTTGCCATGCCTGGCTGTGATGTGGATACAGGGTTCCAGACTAAGGGCTTTATGCTAGTAAGGAACCTCTTTCTTCACCGAGCCATCTTCCTAGCCCTCAGACCTCTAGTTTGTTTTTTTTTATGTCGTTTACTTCAAGTGGAGGTTCTATAGGAAAACAGTTGAAAAACAAATGTAGCAGGAAAACCAGGGAACAAGGCGAATAATGACTGCCACTCTGTGCTAAATCTGACTGTTCTTTAAAGGTCTTGTTCTACACTTTGGTCTTTACTGCTTAGCTTATAAAGTAAAGTTGTTATCATAGATGAATCTTGTTAACTGGAAATCAATGATTTATATTAGATGTACTATTTGATAGATTGACTATAGTCAATTACTACTCAATATGAATCAATGAAATGTACTTCTGAGATTATAAAATATAAGTTCTCACTGGACAAGAACTACATGCTTGCTTTTAGAAGCCAGAGTATCCCAGACTCTAAACAGTTCATATTTTAAAAGTGGGCTTTGAGATGTGGCTGGAGCTTTTGCCCAGCATGCACTGGGCCCTGAGTGTGACCCCAGACACAGCCCTCCCACCCCCTTGCTGGATGCTGGGTGTGTCATTGTATGTCCGGTAGTGAAGTGCTGTCTTTGTCCTAGAAGGCATGTCACTTCAGTCACTGTTTCTTGATCTGAGGGATGGCGGCTTTGTCACCAGCTGGGCGGTCAGTGTTCAGTGAAGCACTGCAGCAGCACCCTCTGCTGGACAGTGCCATCTGCTGGTGGTTTATGGGCTTTGTCACCAGCTGGGCGATCAGTGTTCAGAGAAGCACTGCAGCGGCACCCTCTGCTGGACAGTGCCATCTGCTGGTGGTTTATGGGTTTTGTAGCCATTTAAGTCTGTGAACACATGGGGCAAAGGTGGGGAGTTCAGAGCCTTTACAAATATGAATGATATGGGGAGAGTCTTTTGGGGCTCTGGAAAGTAAGACAACATAATGATAAATGTCTGGGATGTTCGGGGGCCACTGATACCTCCTCTCAGCTCTGTGATATATGGGGGCCGTATCTGAGAGTAATTGTAGGTAGTGTTTGGGCTGTGAATTTATGTCTGTGGGAGACGTGGTTCAAGAGCATTGGCACAGGATAACATTGACATTTGGTACAGTCCAAATGATTTATCGTAAGAGACTAGCCTAGCATTTCTTGTTTCATTTCTGATGACCTGGAGCAGGTATATGAAGTCTGAAGAGCTGCACGTAGGTGGGTCAGAGTAACCATTGGGCTCGGTACTGTCATGGTGATGACGTGGCAGTAGCATTCGCTAACGTCTATTCCACAGCTGAAGGGTGACCCTCCCTTGTATTCCACAGATTCTTCCTAGTAATGTGTCATTAGTTGTAGCGCATAAACTACGCTAAGGTAGGATATTAACAGTAGGGAAATGAAGGGAGCACAGGGTGAGGGCAGTGTGGTCAGCACTGGAGCCTCTGTGTAATAGTTCTGTGCACCTAAAGTGCACTAAGATAAAGTCTACTAACTAAAGGACACTGCAGAGAGAAGAGAAGGGGCCCTGGGAGTATCGTTCATTGTCACATTGCGGCGCACAACCCAAGAGGAAGAGCTGGTATGTCGGGGCAAATTCTTCCCTCCCTTAAGCAAACAAAAGAAAGCGTTTCTTATTTAGGCCACATGTGCCCTGGAGGCAGCAGAGGACAGCGTCAGGGGTCTGTTCTTTCCATCTTTGGATCTGGGGATTGAACTCAGGTCATCAGACTTTTGCAGCAAGTGCCTTTATGCACTGAGCCATCTCACAAGCCCTTCCCTTTCCTTCACACCCTTGTTATGTTTAGACTTTATTGCAGTTCAGCGATGGCCAACAGCTCTCTCTGAAATGTTTCGCTCCTGGTGTGTGTCCATAGGTCTGCAGAGAGGCTGTGGAGGTGTCCCCCTGACAACCGATACCCTTATTTTCCAAGCAGGAACTGTGGAGGAGACTCCACAGTTTCAGATGACCACACACCTATTTGTGTGTAAGAAATTATGTAAGAAATGAGGGCTTTTTTTTTTCTCAGTTTTTTACCTTCCAGTCATGATGACTGCTTATTCAAAAGCCAGCCATGCACAGCCAGAGGAGCCCTCAGGGGACCTGCCATCTTTGATGGGTTTGTTCCTCCTGTGATACACAGTCAGCTCTGTGTCCCTGCACAGCTTCCTTCTCTCAGAGCTGTGCAGCATCACAGAGCAGGGCACAGAACCTCGATTCGTGAACCTGAATCCAGTGGTGTCCTCTCCACAGCAAATCCCACCAGAACCAGCTGGGAGTCGGCCTGAAAGTTGCTAGCCTATACTGGCAAGAGTGTCCCTAAACCATGGCTACTGTAATTTCTCGTGGCTTATTTTTGCTTGCTTTTTAGATTAAACTGCATCATTTTTCTGCTGAGTTTACTAAGTTGGTAAACACTTTGTGCCAATTTTGTTAGAATTTTAGAGTAAAAGACAATTGAATCATGAATTCTTTGTGACCCAAAGAGATTTTCCTTTTTTAATTTAAAAAAAATGAGGACTACTGAGAACTCAAGAACAATGGCAATGGGTTTTTGATCCTACCGCACGTACTGGCTTTGTAGGAGCCTAGGCAGTTTGGATGCTCACTTACTAGACCTGGATGGAGGTGGGTGGTCCTTGGACTTCCCACAGGACAGAGAACCCTGATTGCTCTTTGGGCTGATGAGGGAGGGGGACTTGATTGGGAGAGGGGGAGGAAAATGGGAGGCAGTGGCAGGGAAGAGACAGAAATCTTTAATAAATAAATAAATAAATAAGAAAAAATGTTGCGATTATCTTGCATCAGTATTTCTGTCATTTGCACTCCCCTCTCCACTCCAGCTCCTCTTGCTTCTCTCCCATCCCCCTCTCGTGTTCACGATCCCTTCTTCAGTTGCTATTGTTACACAGATACTGGTGTGATGCTGCGTCCTTTTAGTGTGCGTTCTGTGTGCATGTATTTCGGCCTGACGGGTTCATCCTTCGAGGAGATTGAGTCTCCTTTTGTCAGCAGACATTAATTGGCTGCAGCTCTTCATCTCGGGGTCAGACCTCGTGAGATTTCCCTTCCACGCTGCCGTGTCAGCTGACACTGCCATTGTGCAGGTCTTGTTGAGATTTCATGGGTTCAGCCTCCCTGTCATATGCAGGGAAAACCTATTTCATAGCAGACATCTTGGTCCACTTCCCGCCCCTCTTCTGCAATGTCCCCTGAGCCTTAGTTAGGAATAGTAACACGAAGTTTTTAGCATTAACATTAGTGATTTTATTTCACTCAATTTTTATAAGCTGAGGTGATTGTAGGGTTCATTTTCTCTGCGGCACCCTTGAAAAGAAGCAGGCTAACACAGCATTGGATCTCAGTAACTCTCGGGTTCTTGAGAGAATTGGATTCTGCTGGATTCTGGCTCCTTACCGACAAACTAGGTTCCACGTTTGGGCCACATGTGGTGGCCCACTCTCAGCACTCAGGAGGCAGAGGCAGGTGGGTCTCTGTGAGTCCGAGACGAGCCTCGATGACAGGAGTTCCAGGACAGCCAGGGCTACACAGTGAGACCCTGTCTCAAAACAGCACGTTTGCTCGTCATTTGGAAGTCCGCAGAGGCTGTCTCTCCGTCTGTGCCGGCCGCTGCCTTCATCCTTTCCTCCCCGTGCTGTGCTTGAAGATGAAAGGAAATGCCGCTGAGTTCTCAAATATATGTGCTGAGATTTCATTGTAGAGGAGGTTGTGTCTCACAGGCAAACACAAGTAATACAGCATCCGTGTTGTTATTTCTGGCCTTCATTATAGGCCATCTGTAACTCATAATGTTCATATTTTTTCAATAATTCTATCTGGGTGCAAAGATTTTATATATATCTGTGTGGACAGCTTAAAAGGAAAAGTACAAAGAAAATCATGATTGGGTGTACAATTCTGGTAACAACGTCACTTTGATGTCCAGCGGTGATCAGATGATAATGTTAGCGTTTTGGCATGTATGTTTCACCTTGTTTATACATACAATTCATGTGTAGCCTACACAAGATTACAGATGTGGAATCTTCATTTATGTCATTGGTACCAACATTATTTTATGCTGCAGATGTTGTCAGCTGGCTCCCTGTTGAAATCCCTCTCAATTTGTTTCCAGATTTCATGAGTAACCTCTCACTGTCTTAGATTTTATGAGAGAGAGAAAAAACTACAATTGTTTCTCACAGGACTTTAAAGAAAACATTTAAGTTTTCATAAGTGAAAACTCAAAGTAAACTTAATCATCTAGTATTACACAATAAACTAGCAGAAGATTCCAGTATTTAGCTCAGTTATCAACATATCACTTGTAAATGATAATATATTAAAGTTGATTTATAATCTAATTTATAAATGATTTAGCTTTCACGTAAGTCAATTTGAAAACTTTTTTTTGTGTGTGTGTGTATGTGTGTGTGTGTGTGTGTGTGTTGAGTATGTGTGTGAATATGTGTGTGAGTGTGTGAGTGTGTGTGTGTGAGTGTACGGTGAATTTTCACTTCCTATGGCTCGTCTGGCAGTTCGTACACTTTTGTCACCCTGAACTTTTACCTGGTGCTCTCATGAAGATTAGTGTTTGCTTTTTCTTTCTTTTCTTTTTTCTTTCTTTTTTCTTTCTTCTTTCTTTCTTCCCTCCCTCCCTCCCTCCCTCCCTCCCTCCCTCCCTCCCTGCCTCCTTCCTTTCTTTCTTTCTTTCTTTCTTTCTTTCTTTCTTTCTTTCTTTCTTTCTTTCTTTCTTTCTTTCTTTCTTTCAAAACCTAGTGATTGAAGTTGGGCATGGTGGCATACACCTTCAGTCCTAGCACTCAAAAAAAGGCAGGGGCCAGTGGATTTATGTGAGTTTTAGGCTAGCCTGATCTACCTGGTGAGACCATGTCTCAATTTTTTTCTAGTATTAGTGAACAAAATACTATGTGTTAACATTTTATTAGTGATCTATGTATATCTTGTAGGAATCTCTTAAGGCAGTGCTTCTCAACCTTCCTGATGCTGCCACCCTTTAATACAGTTCCTCTTGCTGTGGGGACCCCAACCATAAAATTACTCCATTGCTACTTCATAACTGTAATTTTGCTACTATTATGAATTGTAATGTAAAAACCTGATATACAGAGTATCTGATAAGCAACCCCTACAAAAATGTCATTTAACCTCCAAAGGGGTCGCTACCCAAAGATTGAGAACTACTGTCTTTTTAAAAATAATTATTTATTTTAAAAAATATTTTTTTCTCATTTTATATACCAATCCAAGTTCCCACTCCCTCCACTCCTTCTGCTCCCTCCACCTCACCGCCCACTCCACTCCCATCCACTCATTAGAGGGTAAGTCTTCCCATGGAAAGTCACCAAAGTTTACACATTGCTTTGAGTAAGGACCAAGGGCCTCCCCATTATTTCTAGGTTGAGCAAGGTGTCCCTCCAAAGAGAATGGGTTCCAAAGCCAGAACCAGCAGTGGGAATAAATCCTGGTTCTGCTGCCAGTGGCCCCACGGTCTGCCCTAGCCATACAGCTGTCACCCACATTCAGAGGGCCTGGTTTGGTCCTATACTGGTTCCGCCACTGTCAGGCAAGAGTTGGTGAGCTCCCATTAGCTCAGGTACGCTGTTTCAGTGTATGTCCCTATCATGGTCTTGACCCCTTTGCTCATATTCTCACTTCTTCCTCTCTTTGACTGGACTTTGGAAGCTCAGCCTGGTGCTCTGCTGTGGATCTCTGCATCTGTTTCCATCAGTTGCTGGATGAAGGTTCTATGATGACATTTAAGATATTCATCAATCTGACTACAGGGCAAGGCCAGGCACCCTCTCCACTATTGCTTAGGGTCCTAGCTGGGGTCATCCTTGTGGATTCCTGGGACTTTTTTCTAGTGCTAGGTTTCTTCCTAACCCCGTCATGGCTCCCTCAATCAAGATATCTCTTTGCTTGCTCACCCTCTCTGTCCTCCCCCTCTAGACCATCCCATTCCCTTAAGCCTCACCCCCTCCCTTTTCCCTTTCTCCTCCCTTTTTGTCCTCCCCTTTCCCCCACTTCCACTCTCCCAATTTTCTCAACACTGTTTCTCACTTTCTCCCCCACCTATGTGGAAGTCATTTGTGTAGCATTTTATTTATAGCATTATAAGGGGAGTCACCAGATTGTATTGCATTACAACTGGGTATGCAGCAGTTACTCCCTCGCCCATAGATTATGGTTGCTGTATTTCACTCGTGTTTGTATCTGCCTGTTACATTCCACAGTGTTATCTTCATGTTTGCCAAGACTTGAGTCATGGACTTGGGAGTTAGGCATTTTTTTGTGTTCAGTAACTATTTGCCGAGTTAAAGTGAATAAAATTGTACACTTAATTAATTGCTAACAATATTCTGCATTTCCTAAACAATGTTTATTAATAATGTCAAATTCTCTTTATAAAATATGGACAGCCTTCTTTAGTGTCCACACTCTCAACTGAATTGACATTTCTCTTTCAGGATTTATTCACACAGATATGACAAAACACCTGAAAGAAGAACATTTCAAGAAAAACATCCTTCTCGGGAGGTTTGGAGAGGCTCTCGATGTGGCTCATGCGGTTGTGTTTCTCCTAGAGTCCCCATACATCACAGGACACGTTCTGGTTGTAGATGGAGGATTACAACTCACCATCTAATCAGAGATGATTCTGTTGTGATGGCTGTTGATTGGGGTCAAGTGTACTTTTTTTATTAATTAGGCAATCATATCTATATGGGTGACATTTGATACTAAAATGGTTCTATCTTTATATGAACATGTTTCAAAAGAACAATGTGTGACCAGTTGTAGTCTAAAAGGTATGAATTCTCTATTTTTAGAAGCCATAGAAATTTTAGTACATAGACGTCTTGTAATATGTCAGAATTAATTTATGTATCTTTACCTTAAAAATAGAAGATTCTGTTGTGATACAGTTTAATTGTATCTGCTGGGTTCCTAAGACACCAATGTTGTGCTGTTGCTAAATAAGAGTATTTGCAGAAGATTGAGATCAATTTTTTATTTGTTACTTTTTGTTGCTGTGGTAAAACATCACGACCAAAAGCAACTTATCGGAGAAAGGGTCTCTTGATGCTTATGGTTTCAGAGGGATGGAGTCCATCATGGCAGGGAAGGCTGGCAGCAGTCAGGGAAAGCATGGTGGTCGGAGCAGGAAAGCTAGCTGGTCACATTTCATCCATACACAGGAAGCAGAGGGGGAACAGGAAGTGGAGCCAGGCTGTAAAATCTCAAAGCTTACCCCCGAGTGACATACTTCCTCCAGCAAAACTGCACTTCCTAAAGGTTCCATAACTTCCCCTAACAGTGCCACCAACAAGGAACTGAGTGTTCAGACATGAACCCCTAAGGACATTACATGCAGACCAGCACAGCACTGAGAAGCCTTGCTAAGGTTCACCTTTTATGTTGTATGTTGTATGTTGTATGTTGCTAAGGTTCACCTTTTATGTTGCATGTTGCATTTTGAGGCAGGATATCACAATGTGAGCTTCTTCCTCGGCTTGGGAAGCATTGGAAGTAGAGATGAAGACATACAGCTGTATGCAATAGAGATAGCATTCCTTCTGCCTTGAACTCTCGTGGGCAATAAAGAACTATTTTTATATTTACCATCTTCCAAATAGTTTTAATATTTTAGTTTAAAAAGTAATGTTTTTACCAAGTGCTCATAGTCTCAGATACTTGGTCAGCTGAGGCAAGGACATAACAAGTTCAAGGACATGCTAGGTTGCATCATTCAAGGTCTGGGGATGTGGTAGAGCACTTGCCCAGTAGAAGCAAGACCCCAGGTTCAATCCTTAGTGCTTCAGACTAGAACAGAACCAAACCCAGGAATCCAGGGGTCATCTAATTGCTGTTTACAAGTGGAACATGGTCTAAATGGGTTTTTGTTTATATATATATATATATATATATATATAGTATGTATATATAATGTATGTATATATATATGGGTCAAATAAAAATAGAAATAAGATGTACTAATAAATTCAGAATAATAGTGCTAAATAATAATACTAAATAATTCAGAATAAATCAAAAGCTGTGTATTAAATATGGAGTCCTTTATCCCTGACATACTTTCTTTACTTAGTTTATTAGCATTCTGTTTTTTCCATCCCTGGGCTTAAACCTTGGGCTTTGGGCCTGCCTACTAAGTTAGTGCTCTATCCATTGGTTACATCCACAGCCTCTGGTTTAGGAGAACATCTGATGTGAGTGCAGTTAGTACTACTGAAGGAACAGCCTGCTAAATGCAAGGTGGGGCAGTTGGAGGACTGTTAGGTAGCAGCATTTCTAGGCATGTTAGCTAATGCGACATGAAGGATGTCTCCCAGGTGGTGCCCATGGTAGGAGGCTTTGTGCATACAGAGTGGGTAGCTTCCTTATGCTCTGTCCCGTGTCTTTGTGCATAGAGAGTGGGTAGCTTCCTTATGCTCTGTCCCGTGTGTCTTTGTGCATACAGAGTGGGTAGCTTCCTTATGCTCGGTTTGTTGTGTAAACAAGAGGAAAGCAACAAGGAAGAAGCTGATTATGGTGACACTCACCTGGGTACGGTGACACTCACCTGGGTACGGTGACACTCACCTGGATATGGGGACACTCGCCTGGATATGGGGACACTCGCCTGGATATGGGGATACTCTCCTGGATATGGGGACACTCGCCTGGATATGGGGACACTCATACATGGGGTAGGGGGAATAGAAGATCAAGGTTGTTATTAGCTACATAGTGAGCTTGAGACTAGTGTGGGCTACGTGAGCAAAATCCAAAAACAGCATTGAAAACTAGGTTATCAATAGGCTTACCCTTGAGTGTATATTTGCTCTTTAAAATAAGCTACTCCTCCCTTCTGTGTCAGACTGAAATATGTGGAGAGCTGTGGAAAGGGGGACATAAATCATCATGGCTCCGCTCCTGGCCAACTCTCCTCCTGTCCTCACTGACTTGGTAGAAATTTCAACTGAACACTTGAATTCCGAGGCCCAAGAACTTCAGTGAATTCTTGGGCTGAAGACTCAGCTCCGGCTGTTTTCCTCCTCCCCGCAGCTCATGGTCCAGCCCATGCTGAACATTTGAAGGAAAAGGTTGGTGGCCAGAGCCAACGTTTTCAGTTTTCATGCTCGGTTTTAAAATGTGTGTTTTTTTCGTATTTTTATTCATATTCTATTTACCAGGGGTTGTGTAAGCTTTTTACAGATAGAATTGTATGTTGCAAATTAGTTTAGGGGAATAATTTATGCAGTAAAGCTAAGTTGATCTACACTCATCTCTTACCCAGAATAATGAGGGAAGACAAACTGCTTTGGGTATTCAAGAGTTGATGCCTATTGTACTGGAGCATTTTCCCCAAGCTTTGTGAATCAGAAAAAGTGTGAATTATGAAATTATTCTACTGCCCTGCTTGACAAACATTCCTAAATAAAGTATTTAATAGCTGGCATTTATGTTAATTTTTGTCTTTCAACTACATTATAGGATCCAAGAGCAAAGTACATGCTGCGTCTTCATTTGTTATGCAATTAAAATTCCTGCACTTTCCTGATAGTTCTATCTTGCTGTTCTGTACAGTGCGCCCCAGGTATACATGTGTCTTAAGTTTGAATAATTACCTCTAATGTAACTTGGAATTCTTGAACCAGTAATCTAAATAGGATGCTCTCAGTACTGTGTGTGTGACCAAGCCTGTCCGTTTACTTAATGAATTGATAAGGTCCCAGTGAATTGAGGACAGACAAGTTGGGGCAAGGAATTTTGATTTGGCAAACCAGCAGGACTTAGAAGATGATGACTAGGATTCCCGTAGCCCATCTCAACAGTAGTGTTCAGGTCCTTTTAGCTTGAGCACTGGGGTGAAGGGAGTTTTGGATAAGTTTATCTTCTTGCTCTCACTATTCCACCCATTATTACAGGGAAAGGGGTAGGGATGGTGGCTTCCCTGACACTTCCAGCTGGAGGTAGGTGAAGGAGAGGTGATTGTGGGATAGATCAGCACAATCTGGAGAATACTGGCCGATCCAAATGCAAGCAAACTCTCAAGTGTGTGGCCAAGGCTTTACATACCATAAGAGTGACATAATCCCATTTCTCTCCTTTATCAAATGTCACTTGTACCTGATGATACTGGGTTTGGGGCTTCCTTTAAAGCTCATTTGTGTTAATTCCCTTAGTATTAGTAATAAATTCATAATGCTTCACAGAGGTGATTGGAAAACTGTATGACATAATCGTCCAACAAAAGCAGCCGTTACCGATCTATCATATGCTTTCTGTGGGGTTGAAGCTATAGGCCAGGTTAAAATTCCATCAGCATTCCCTTGCTATAGAGAACACAGCCAAAGAGTGATCATCTTTGAGGTGGCTCATCCTGCTTCCACAGTGATGCAGTGATCTCATTCCTACCAGCTGCAGCATTTAAACATCCTCCCCTTAGGGCCTGGAAAGAGGATGTAGGAGAGTTACCTGCTCATCGTATCAGTGAGTTGGGAGGATAAATTACCATACCAAGCCAAATATTGCTTAAATATTTGACCTCTTTCTCGATGATGGTCTAGGTATCTGATGACCTTGTTGAAATGGGCAAACTCTTGGGTTCAATGTCACTGATATGTGGTGGATTCCTGGTTTCACTCTGGCCAATATGAGAAAGGCCTCAAGAAGTACTTGAGGTGATTGGGTCTACTTTGCTGCAAGTTGTTGGACTTCCATTTTTGTTATTTTTCCGTTAGCATCTCCTAGTGTTGCCCAGGCTGCTCTTGGACTTGAGAAACTCCCGAGTAGCTGGGGAAATTAAAGAAATGTACCACAACGAACCCTTCTTCAAGTCTATCTTTGGGGTGCTAACACAGGAATGTATTTGAAGACAAAGCAGAGGATACACAACTAAGCAGTGCCCAAGGTTTGCTCCCCTTCCCACCCTTGTTTTAGCGCAAAGTCTGTCCTGCAAGGTCACCTGACAAGTTATAAAGTTTTTCTCCTGGAGACAAGTTCTTCCTCTGGCTGCCCCTATGCCTTCAGCTATTTCTCTTCACAGCAGAATATTCCTGGAGAAATATTAATTTCATAAAGGTCCATTTTTTCAATAGTCTGGTATACAAAGAGGGAAGTACAAGTGTCTCTTTAGAATGTATTCTTTCTTTCCAGATAAGCCAGTGACATGTCTTTTGCCCCTTTCTTCTTTAAAATAATGATTTTATTGTTCTTTGAGAATTTCATAAATATTTTTAACCATTTTCTTTTCTCTCTCCAAAGTACTTCCAGATCTTTCCTTACTTCCCCACCCACCCAACTTCTCGTTCTTTCCCCTCTCTTAAAATAAACAAACCAAACTAAAAGCCAACAACAATAAAAAACATGGAGTCCAGAGACTAGAGAGATGGCTCAGTGGTTAAGAGCACTGGCTATTCTTCCAGAGGTCCTGAGTTCAATTCCCAACAACCACATGGTAGATTCTAACCATCTGTAATGAGATCTGGTGCCCTCTTCTGACGTGAAGAGATACATGCAGTCAGACCACTGTGTACATAATAAAGAAAAAAATCTTAAAAAAAAACAACAACAAAAAACATGGAGTCCGGTTTGTGTTGTATGGCTACTTCTGAGCATGCAGTCTGCCATGGAGTGCAGTTGATATATCTAGTGTTAACTGATTTCCTTTTCCCCAAACCTATCAATTATGAATAGCATCTTGGTGAGGGCTTGGCCTCAGTGTCCTCTTCCCCACTTCCGTGCTGGGGTTTTGTCTGGTTTGAGCTTGTTCACGTTATGTGCATGTTGTCAGTGTCGGTGAGTTCAAATGTGCACCTTCCCTGTTGGGTCTAGAAAATATCGTTTCCTAGAAGCCATTCATCACCTCTGGCTCTTGCTCCTTCCTATGCACAGATCCTTGAGCCTTAAGCCAAGAAGTGTGACTGAGACATTCCATTTTCAGCTCAGCATTCTGCGGTCTTATTTTCTGCATGTTGACCAGTGGTGGGTTCTGTGTTAAACACCACGTACAGCAAGAAGTAACTTCTGTGATGAGCGTTGAAGAATGCACAGATCTATGGGCACACCAATATGTTATTTGGAACCCTATTGCTGTGTTCATTTAGCACAGTGGTCCTCAACCTTCCTAATGCTGTGACCCTTTAATACATTTCTTCATATTGTGGTGACCGCCCCAACCATCAAATTATTTTCATTGCTGCTTCGTAACTGTAATTTTGCTACTGTTATAAATTGTAATGCAAATATTTTTGCAGAGAGAGATTTGCATGGGGTCATGTTTGACAGGTGAAGAGCCACTGATGTAGCAGAGTGTTGTAGTAGGTTTTCTCCTGAGGCCCATAATCTCTCTGGCTTTGCTTTGGCTCATTGATGGTGCCATGTATGAGTTCCATTTAACAGAGTGGACCTTAAATCCATTTTTAAAAAAGTGTTTGGTTTCTTCTATGACACGTGTACCACTATTGCATCAATTGCCATACCTTGCAGGCAGTTTAACTATTGTAACTCACAGGTTAGTAGTAAGGTGATATTGATGATTGCTTTTCTCCCTCCATAGTATGTACAGTACCTTCCAGCACCATGAAGAGTAGCCAGTAAGGGTGAGTCTTCTGGGTAAGCATCCACTTGATTTTCCTATGCTTGACGAGGTAAGTATGTGATGTCTTCAGCAGTATGGAGAGTAACCAGTAATAGTGACAATAATTTAATATTATGAGACCCCACTGGTCAACAACTCAAAAAGATGTAACCCATTCCTGGGACTGGGGATTTTATTTGGTAGTATATGGTGCCCATGATGTACTTTTAAAATCTTATTATTCAAGCCCTGTTTTAGTATTTAATCCATTTTATTCTGAGACATGAATTCTAAGCAGTATCTTTCTTGTTTGTTCTCAAAATTTCTTCAGTCCTCCATCTTGGCTTATCTCATTGGAAAGAGTGCATCATGCAGTAACTTCTGAGAAAAAGTACACGGAGATAACGTTCTGTGGAGGAAAAGTGTTATTAACACTAGAAGTTTAGAAGTTGGTTGACATAGTTGTAAGAGAATGAGCGTGATTGCAAATAATGCTAACTACAGGCTTTTATGAGCTCTGTCTTGGGGAAACAGAGTGTTTTCTTTTCCTTTTTAAATGACATTTCCTTTAATTGTTGGGTAGCTTTTTTTTTTTTTTGATTTTTTTCTTCGTAGCTTTTGGTTCCTGTCATGGAACTAGCTCTTGTAGACCAGGCTGGCCTCGAACTCCCAGAGATCCTCCTGCCTCTGCTTCCCAAGTGCTGGGATTAAAGGTGTGTGCCACCACCGCCCGATTTGTTGGGTAGCTTTTATGGGTCAGTTTTAAGTACCCGTCTCTCTGTTTTTGGCATTTGTCTCTTCTTTTTTCATTTTCCTTATGGGCATATGCTTTTAAAACAAACAAGCAGAACTCTGTGAAGTCTGAATTAGGCTGGGAATGTGTGTGTATATATACATGAAGTACCCCCTTTGCTTCAAAACCCTAACAGTGTCATTTGAACGGACATGCCCCTTGTATTGATTTGAGTTTCATGACAGCACACTGTATTTGCGAGGTAATGTACATATTTTTAGAGAGGGTTTACAATGAGGTCAAATAACTCAGATTGGGAAGAATTTTGGTGATAGGACACAGCGTATTGCTGAGCTGTAGCCACTGATTCCACAGAAGCAAAGATCCTGAGGCCTCTTGAAGATCACCTCACTAGCAGAGACTGTTCTCATGAAGTAACCAAAGGAACTATGGACAAAAACCATTGTCTCTTCTGAGAGATGCTTGTGACTGAGTTTGTTAACAGCTTGTCCAGGTTCTGGCAGCACCACAGTTCTGAGAGTCAGCTAAGCTGGGAAGGAATGAGGGACCAACCCTCCTCAGATGATGACTTGGAACTGGAAGACTTGAGAACAACCCAGATTTCTAACTTTTTAAACATTCGTATGTGTGTTTATTTAAATATTTCTGCCAGTCTCCCCTACCATGTGGGTCTCAGAGACTGGACACAGATAAATCATCAGGCTTGTTGGCAAGTGTCTACCTGCTGAGTCATCTGTCTGACCTCAAAATTCAGATTTCTGGTTCAGAAGAGTTGGGGACCACTAAAGAACTTGCATTTCTAGTAAGTTCCTGATAGCTAATCTAGCGAGAACTACTTTAAGAACTGATCTACAGGCTTCTAAAAAAAAAAAAAAAAAGAATCAGGTGATTCCTGCCATTTATAGTATCGTGGAAAAACTCTTTAATTAGATGAAATTTCAACATAAAGAATAAATCTGATGCTGTAAAAATGAAATGCCAGACATTATTCCCAATATTTCACGTGCCTTGAACAACCCAGGTGAATAACTGGTACTTCCAGTTTTATTTGCTTGCTGAACTATTTTTGAGAATCAGTAAGCTGCCTTACACACCTCTCCTATGCAATTGAGCCTGAATCTTGGTGTTATTCGGAAGAGGCTGCTTTTTCTTTTATGTGTGTGCATGGTGTACACACAGCATGGGTACAATTGCCCAGGCAGGTACATGTGGAGGCCGGAAATTGACTTTAGGATTCTTCCTCAGCCGCTTCTATTTTGTGAGACAAGATCCCTGAACCTGGCCGACCAGTGAGCCCCAGGAACCGACCTATTGCTGTCCACTCAGCACTGAGGGTACAGATGTCATTGGCCAGGTTTTTAGGTAGGTTTTCATTCGTATCCAGCAAATATTTATGTGGTGAGCCAGCTCCCTACCCCATCAAAGGGATTTGAAGGTACAGTTAAGCTTCTACACTAACTGCTGTTTAGAAAGGAGACCGTGTGGGCTGGCTTGATCTATTCAGATGCACTTTAAAAGGGAAATGGACTCTCCATACCAGAATCAAAGCATGAGAGGGTCTCCATGAAGGGAATCCTCCCTTCTGGCTTTGAAGACGGAGGGGAAGAAATAGCCGTGACCGTTGGGAGAGGAGAGCAGCCACCGGCTGGCAGACTAAGTGGGTCCTCTGTCCCATAACACCAAGGAACTTCTGAATTCTGTCTTAACTACTTGAGCACCAGGTGAGACTGCAGCCAGTGACACACTGATATCAACTCTTTTTACACAGTGAATTGGGACCTTGCCATCTCATGCCCAATGTCTGATCTCCCCAGCTCTGACAGTGAAACGGGATGCTTCTGACTCGACCAGTACAGCAGCCACAGAGCGAGCACAGCATCACAAAGGATCAACTACTGTTCGTTAAATATTTATTTATTGATGTTAAGTCCACATTACAACAGCACAACAATCCAAAGTATGGCAGTACTTTGTTTTTTTAAATGTTTTTTCATAAATACAACATAAAAGGTAGCAAAAGAATGCTAGTTAATCCCAAGCCCAGCAAATTAGCAAAAAAAAAAACAAAAGTCACATTCAGAAAAATTTGGCAAGTATGATATAATATAGGTCACAATTCTACAACAGAGATAGGTCCATAAGACCCTGCATGGTTACTTAAATCCCCCATTAGCAATGTGTGTGTGGGCAGAGTCTTGTGCCACACTGTATAGAACATCTGCACGTAGTGCCCAAGCCTGCTGAAGCTCAGTTGGTTGGTGTCCTTACAGAAGGAGAAGGCTGTGCATGTGGAATAGTAATATGGAATACATGGGGTGGTCACAGACACAAGATTGCTCGAAGTACGGTGCAAGGGTTGAGTAAATGAGCTAAGAGCGTTCGACACTTTATAAATAATGAACAATAGACGGGTTTTGCATGAGGAACACAGTGCTTTCTTCTCATAGCAAAGTACCATTAAAGCCTCATGTTTCATACTATCAGGCCAAATTATTTCCTCTCATTTAAAAAAGAAAAATATTGGTTCCGACTTAAAAGTCATCAAGTCTGGTCAGAATCGACTCCATTTAGCTGATGCAGAATCAAAAAGCGGTCTTTGCAGCTTGGCCTTGTAGGTGCTCCGAGCCTGACCCTTCTTAGGCTAGGTTCCATGGCATCAGGGAAGCGAACGGAACTAGAAGTTTCCGTTCACCACCTCTTAGTGCCAACGGAAAAGAAACTCATTGTAGCACTAGCTTATTTTTGTCCCTAAAGAATCCATTTCCCTCAGGCAGACTAGACCCTATAGGCTACTTCTCGTTCATGCCACCCCTGCAATCTCAACCATGTCCAACTTACTCTACACACTAACGTCATCAACTACACACTCAGCTACGTGGAAGTCCTCACCACACACGCGCTCCAGACTTCCAGATGACCCCCAGAGTCCTTGACTGGCTAACGGCGGTGTTTTTGCATCTATGATTTTAAGGTTTAGAAGAAAACCAAAGAGGAGCCTGGCCTACTCCCGATGCTTTCCTCTAACCTGGATCTGAGATCCCTGTGTGGGTAGCAATTCCTTCCTTCATTCTTTCTCTGCCTTCCAAACCCCTTCCCTCCGAATATATCCTGCCTTGGTCATTTGGGTGGTTCCGATGCCTCTTCTGGAATGAACTGTGAATCATCTCGACTTTCTAGAGAACACTTTCAATTGTTTAAGTTTGACTTAGTAGTTAATACGAATTGTAAGGAAGCTTCATACTGAAGTAGCATAAAAAGAAAAGTGATATGGATGAAATTGAAGGCAAGGAATTCCTCCTTCCTGATTTGACACAAGCAGTTTGCAAAGACAAGGCGTCACTCGGATTTCGTCACGGTTTTCATTCCCACCCTTCCCTATTGCACGTGGTTCACGGGAGCCATCTGTACACCCTGCACCTTAAGTCCCTGTAGCATCTAACATCCCACGCCACCACACGATAGCACCTATAGCTTGTGTTTGAAGGCACTTGTAGGTAACTTAAATCGTGGTTACCTTTGAATAGTTGATTTCTTTCGGCATTTTGGCATTTCAGACCATTTGAATCACAACAGTTCTGTAAGTTCTAACCTGGACAACAGCTGTGAGTTTTCTGTGCAATGTGTACGTTTCTATAAGCATCACCTACTTAGATTCTCTATCAAGTAAGAAAAATATGATTTTGGTGGTTTTTTTTAAAAATTTCTTAAAGTCAAAAGTATACTTCTGTCTTTTACATAGTGTGACAGACGAGTATGTTGGTCAAAGCAATGACAATCAGTTTTCAGCTTTAACGGGGTGCCAATCACAGGTCCTCACTTTCTACCAAGCCGCTGTTCACTGCCAGGTGAGATGGGCTTGCTTCAGGTTGGAAAGCGGCTTTGATGTCTAGTCCCTGGTCCGAAAGTGCTGCGTAGCGACTGGCCGAGGGCCGTACTTTTTTTGGCTTGGTGGTCTGTGGCGGCTGCTGCCACTGGGCTACAAAGAAAGACAGCAAATGAAATTTTTTTTAGCAAAGATATGCTTGGAAATGCCTTAGAAGTTTAAATAAATGCAGAATGGCTTTTAGCAGAGCCTGGGGCTTACACTGGCAATCTCAGCCCTTGAGAGGCTGCGGCAGGAGATTATTGCAAATTTGAGGTCAGCTTGCATTGCATTGCACAATGAGTTACGTGTCAGCCTGGGTTTCAGAGAAACAACCTATCTCTAAAAACAAAAGCACACTCCCAAAACTAATGTCTTTTGCTATATATCGGGTCCATACATATTCTCCTTTAAAAAGATTTTGTTTTCTATATATGTGACTGTTTTGCCTTCGTGTATGCACAGGCATGGAGTGTGTTTAAGTGTGTTGCCTGTTTGTGTGCATGTGCACGGAGTGTGTTTAAGTGTGTTGCCTGTTTGTGTGCATGTGCAC
>NW_004949159.1:253242-274243 GCF_000317375.1 Microtus ochrogaster
TGTTGCCTGTGTGTGTGCATGTGCACGGAGTGTGTTTAAGTGTGTTGCCTGTGTGCATGTGCACGGGGTGTGTTTAAGTGTGTTGCCTGTGTGTGAGCATGTGCACAGAGTGTGTTTGTTTAAGTGTGTTGCCTGTGTGTTTGCATGTGCACTGAGTATGTATCTGGTGCTCGGGAAGCCAGGAGGTGCTAGAACAGGAAGTGCTCTGAACTGCCGAGCTATCTCTCCAGGGCCCCATAAACATATTCTTTGTGAAAGAATGAATGCAGCCCTGGTAGAGATTGGGATGACTTAGAGGTCCTTCTGCATTTTCCTTACAGGAGTCACAAGTCACTGTCTATGTGTGGCCACAGACAGAGCCAGGCCTGTTGTTCTCTCCGCATCTGCGGCGCTGGGAAGTCTCAAACAGTTGATAAGCTTCTTATATCTGACCCATCTTCCTCTCTTTTAATAATAATTATAGTTAGGTAGTCTAGATTGATTTTTAACATTAATAAATGGAAAAGAATCAGGCATTTGGGATGCTTTCAAAGGACTATTACTTTCTTAAGCAGAAGTAAAATTTTGGAATTTGTTTTAAAATGTGGTTTTTCTTATATCAATTGATCATATGATGTTGTTGTTCTAGTCTTTCAGTTGAGCTGGTGGTTCTTTAAATTTAGAATGCATGTACACACACATACACATTCAAGGATCTACTGCTGAGCTGCCTGAGATATATTAATGAGAGAAGCACTTCGCTATGTAAGTCCACATTCCAGAATCAAGGAACACAAGTTAAGACTGCAGCAGGACACCGCGAGAGGCTTGTGACTCAGGCAGAGATGTTAAGAGGCAGTCACTCACAGACGACAGGAATAAGAAAACGTGACAAAGGCATACGCCTTTGCCCGCTGTTAGCCCTACAAATGCTCAAGTGAGAGAGCCACAGCCGACTAGGCAGCCTGAGAAACCAACATGCACGTCTCGCTAATCAATCAAAGACACTGGCGATACTTGGGGGCTTGTTCTCCCGGAGGGATTTCGCTATTAATGTCGGGAAACTATAAACAGAAAGAGAAAGAGTAACATGAATTTTTTTTTTTTTTTTGGCAAATAAAATGCTGGAGTATAAACTTAGAACATAAAGCCTAGAGTAAAAATGTGATGTCATTCTGACATCCAGTTCTTAATCGTTCAGCGTATGAAATGCAGCGAGAAGAAAGGAGGCGGCACTCACTGTAGACGTCCAGCCTGGCAGTGCAGGACACAATGCCCGCCTCATTCTTGGCGGATACAGTGTACCACCCAGCGTCTTCTTTTGTGGCTCCCTGAATGAGCAGGCAGATGTAGCCGTGATTATCCTGGTGCATGCTGCAGAGAAAGATAAAGCCATTAGAGAGAGCTCTAGATTTTTCCAAAGTGGCTTTGGACACAAAACATCATTTTTAATTAGGTCATTGGAAACAGAATTGTGCGAGCAGCGGATAATAGGATCATACTTATTCTGGAGAGGCAGCTAGCCCCATTGAGTTAATGGGGGAGTGGGACAGATCTCAAGAGGGGGAATAAATTTACGCACTATTCCTCGAGGAGGGCCTAACCTTTATAAAGCCACAGATGAGGCTGTTGCCACTGGAGCAAAAGAATCTATCGCTTCTTTTTGATATACACCTTTCAAATATGCAGTTAGCTTAAGTCAGAACATGCTCACCACATACCAACATTGCTACCTTCCGAAAGCTTAAACCTACATTTGGACAAAGGGTGACTCTTGTCTTGCACGTCCACAGTAGAATGGCTTTTCCACACCGATTCGCATGCAGTAGCCGGCGTATCTGCTCAACTGGCCCTACAGCTACACAAGTTGTGGGTAGATGAAGCCACTGTACCGTCTTACCTTACTCGCTCAGTGCTGTGGGTGAGTGATTCGTTTTCTTTCTTCCAAAATATCTGAGGGGGTGGTACTCCCAAAACTCGGCATTCCAGCCTCACTGGATACCCATCAGCTACCCCTGTGTTTTGCAGCTTCTCAATAAACACGGGGGCCTTGTGTGCTTCTTTAGCTAAGAGAACATGAGATGAGTTATCTGTTAGCGGCATACAGAAGGGTCACCGCGAGGAACTCAGAGGCTTTAGAAAGGTGGAGCCGCTCTTTTATGCCACCATTTTTCACTCCACATGGCTAAGAGGTGAGCCCCCTCCCCACGCAAAGGTCTGTACGCTTCGTTCCATTCATGTATTCCCTCAATTAATTCAAGACTGATAGGCCCACACAGACCCGGGACATCTGCTCCTCAGAATGCCTGCCTGACAAGCCTCAGAGACTCAGTCATTGCTGGCACCTGAGAGAGCTTTGCTCCTAGTTAAGTAAGCACGAGTGCGCAGTCTTTATCTACTGCTGCCACCTAGTGGTTCAGGACTAGGATTCACTGGCTGCCACCTTAAACGATTATGTTGAAGACTTAAGATTGGGGAGGAGGCAGAAATCTTTAATAAATAAATAAATTAAAAAAAAAAGATTTGGAACTCATAATGCAATGAGACATACCACACAGGATTTAAAGGATTGGGGGAAAATGCATGCAGAAAAGGCACGCTTATCTAATTTGGCAATTTTAAACAAGTTATCTATAAACTAAGGATGTGTAACGTGTAAATTACAAATTCTATCTTGTGTTCCTTGAACACAACTTTATGATTATCTTATAGGATTTTATTACTTAGTCTTTTAAAAGTCAGGACTTTCTGGGCAGCTTGGGCATATGCCTTTAATCCCAGCACTCTGGAGGCAGAGGCGGGCAGATCTTTGTGAGTTCGAGGCCAGCCTGGTCTACAAAGTGAGTCCCAGGACAGCCAGGGATGTTACATAGAGAAACCCGGTCTTGATAAACAAAACGAAAAGGACTTCTTGTTAGTAATATTCTGAACATTACAAGCCAACAGGAAGCTGATTTCTTGCATCACTGGTGGAAACAATTTCATAGAAAGAATCAGGTTTAATTTCAGCTGAGCTCCTAACAATGAATCTAAAGATATGCATCTTCCTGCCCACTAAGGTGAGTCCAGGTCTTTGCCATCAGAGACTAGTTCGCGTATTGCGAGCTGTGTCCCACTGATGACCAGAGATGTCTGAGCATCTCAACTCGTGGGGACCATGAGGTGTCACAGCACTTTTAAGGATTAAACTGGAAAAATGCAGATGAAGTCCTGCACAGGGAGTGCCGTGCACAGTGTGCTCCTCCAGATAGTGCATGCTGTCACTGGTGCGCGGTTGGGATTCTCAGGCTGGTTTTAAACACAGCTAGCTGGACGCAAACTGATATCTGCTGGTGAAGACCTTGATCCGTAATGGTGTGCACTGCCTGCTCTACATGAACGCTGAAGCGTGTCCCCATGTCTGTTTCTGGGACCCTCACGTCTGATGGACAAATAGGACCAATGGGTATGTTTAATAGGAGAAAAATGAACAGTTTAATTTAAACTTAGAGAAATAATGAAGCCAAACCTACCATGCTGGCAGGTAGAATAATGTGCACATTTAAAAGCCGGGTTGAAATGACAGCATTTCCCATATATTTGCCAGATTTTTGTGGGAAAAACAAGTTGGTTCTGCTATTAGAATCTGGATTTTATAGGTAAAATCTCTCAGTTTTATTCTCGTTGCCTCTCTACTGGAGAAGCCGGGTGGTTCATGGAGTGTTTCCAAGAGGCTGTCTTGAGTCTAATCTTAGCTCCCTAAGGGGGACCCCAGGAAGCCGTGATTATCACACAGGGCTGATTCAAGGCCTGGCCAAGCTAACATAGATGTCAATCCAGCTTTAACTGTGCTTTGGCAAGCTTTGTGATAGCCGGAGGTCAGGTCATCATAATCCTTCCTTCTGCCTTACTCTTCTGGGCAGTAGAAATCTTTCCACGAAGGTTTGTCAAAGAGTCTAACCTCCTGAACACAAAGTACCTACAGTATGGCTTAGAAAGCAAGCTTGAGTTTAGCTTGATACTGAATTGAGTGGAGATGACAACATTGCTTAAATGTTTTTAAGTTTTAAAATCGCTGTGTGGCCTGTTAAAACTCGTCCGTGGAACTCTATATGAAGTTCTGGAAGCCTGTCTGCCAGTCACTCCTTCCCCGTGGAACACTAGGCTTATTGCAGCCATGAAAAGGTGAACTGCCCAAATCCGCTTCGCTTCTTTGCTTGGTGATGGGAGAGAGAAAAGATAAATAATAGTGGCTATGCTAAGTAAGAAAACTGGATGCTTCCTATTGACTAAGCCTCACGACATGCTACCATTGTATTTGGTGACACAATCTGTCGTTTCAGACTTTGACTTATTTTAGCTAATGATGGAGGATGGTTTCCATGTCGTTTGACTTGTTCTGGCAGTGAGGATGGAGTCACAGGCCACCTACCAGCAACCACAAGCTCCAGGTTAAAAGAGTTCTGTCCGGCTCTGTTGGTGGCAATGCATGTGTAGATGCCGGCATCCCGGGATGTGACTGGTTCTATAATGAGGGAGTGCACCCCATTCTCACGGACCAGCATCCTGTGAGCGCTGTCAGGGCGTATGGGCTTCCCGTCTAGTTGCCAGCTGAGATCCGGGGTCGGTAATCCGCTGACCTAAGCCAGAAAGGAAATACATGTAAAATTTCTCGGATACTAAAACAACCAAATTATCAAGAGTTATGCAACCAGCATCAATTCCCCTTGAGTTTTGAAACACTGTATGGTGTGTTAGAAACAGTCTTGTTGGACTCTCTATAAAGTTCCAGAAGCTTGTCTATCTGCCACTCCTTCCTTACCAGTGGAACACTAGGTAGCACAAACAATGGCTTTGTCTTGTTATTCTTTTGTTTAAAACCTTCCCATGGTTTCCATAAGCACGCAGAGACAGACTCACAACTAAACATTTCTTATAGAACAATCCAGAGATAAGTGAAACAGGGATTAAAACGTATTTCTGTCATCATCTTACCTCACCTAAGACTATAAAAATTCCCAGGTGATGTCAGCACTGAGCTCTGAGCTCTTTGGAAACAGAAGATGTGCAACCATTTTAACAATAACACTCAGCGCTAAAGCTCCGACCAAGGAGCGGCCATAGCCATGGTGACGCTAGCTAATGCGTCCAGCAGTACACAGACCTATTAGTATTTTATAACCCTTGAAACTGAATAACAAGAGCAAATTGAAATTGCCCAGAAAGCCATAGACAAATTAGCACCACAATGGAAATATCCTAAAACCTTAAGACCCTGGCAGTGGTGTGGCCAGAGGCTGGATGAAAACACATTTAATTGCGAGCAACATGTTGCGAAGGCCTGTGGCCATCTGCCAGCTTTTTGTAGCGCTGCCCTGGATTTTAAGGTAGAAGAGCATTAAGGAGGAGCTTCTGACATTCCTCCTTCCAGCTTTACTAGTGAGAAATCAGGTACTCTTCCCCGCAAAGAGACATCTATGGGATTATAAAATAATTCCTTCGTCCAAATCTGTCAGAGAACTCTCACATCCCATCCTGCCCCATGGCACGTGTTTATTCCTACTACCAACCAAGTATCTGCTATGCGTGCTGTCGAAGTCTGGAGAATGTAAGGGGAAAGTGCAATTCAATAATAAGTGAAGAGAACGGGATTTCAGAAAGAGCGAAGCTAGGGAGTGGTTGTTGACGCAGTATGCGCTGTCCGTTGCCACCCCCAGCTCTCCACAGATACTCTCTCCCTGTGGGGAAGACACAGAAGTAGCACAGAATAAAGCAGTGCATATTCCCATCTGGGCTCCAGGTCAGGAGTTTATAGCTCGTTCTCACTTGATCACAGACACGCAGGAACTCTCTGACTGGGACCTTTCAGAGCAGCACACAGAGGAGCGTTTCCGGTGGGCGGGGTTGCTCGTGCGCGGGCAAAGGGGAGCGCGTCCCATTTTCCCATCCCAGCGCTCCCAGTGTGTGCTGAGAACAGCATCAGGAGAGGACGGTCATCCCAAACTGGCTGCAGTCTGAGGAGCTGCGCTCTTGATCCACGTGGAGGTGCGGAGAGGAGAGCACACGCCTCATACTCTGAAGTAGGCAGTGCTCACTCACACGGAGAGAGGTTTGGTTCTCCTTTTGTGTTTGAGGCAGGGCTTCACGTGGCCCAGGCTGGTGACTATGTAGCCAGGGATGACTTTGACCGTCATCTGTGTTCTCAGTGCTGGGGTCGAGGCTTGTGCCACCACACCCAGCGACTTTCACACTGTCTTTATGCAGATTCTCAAATAAAGGAAAGTGAGTTCAAGGAGTTCTTAGTTCTCAATATCCTCTCAAAGGCAGAGATGAAAGGACATTTATGCTGCTCTTTAGAGCAATAAAACATGGCTACTAGAGCGATATGTATCAACTAACCACACCCACTCTTGCTATTTGCTGATATTTTAAAATTAATCTCAGACTTGATGTAATTTTGCTTCTAAGTAATTCAGTATACATTTTAAAAATACACATTTTTCTCGCCGGGCGGTGGTGGCGCACGCCTTTAATCCCAGCACTCAGGAGGCAGAGGCAGGCAGATCACTGGGAGTTTGAGGCCAGCCTGGTCTACAAGAGCTAGTTCCGGGACAGGCAGTTCCATTTTTAAACACAAAATTAATAACAATCTTAGTATGCCATCATTTTCTTTGTTGCTAGAAATACCATCATATTGGTTATATTTATAAGTTCTTTCAAAATTAAAAATTTACCTATTAAGAAAACGGAAAGTGAAAATTTCCGTTTGTGTGTATTGCACACCGATGCTCTCTAGAGTATGTGCGTCGTGGCAGAGTTTCGTTGGGCCGAGCAGCGTGTTCACAGGGGTAGAGCATTTCTTTTCTGTAGCAAGAGCATTTACATCCTCCTGTCTGCAGCCTTCACGTGTTTGAAGGGTTGTCAGTAGCCACCACAGTGAGCAATCAGTGTCTGAGCTTCTGTCTCCTGTGTGACTGACAGCTTCCCGGTCCTGCTTGGCCAGCTCTCAGTCAGCATCATTTAATCCCTCCACGGCTGAGCTTTAGATTCTGTTGCAGGAATTTTGTCCTGAGGTCTGATGGTCAGTGAAGTCAGACATTGGCTCGAGGGGCGGGGTTCGCATTCAGCTGGTCAGAATGGATCAGAGAGTTCCCCAAATCTAGAGAAAGAGTGGTCTCCAGGGAGGAGGCGGGCGGGAAGGCGGCCCAGGCTCTGGGTGAGTCGGGAGACAGGCAGAGACGGGGTTCTCATCGATGTTTGTCTCAGGTTCTTATTTTTGTATTTTGTCCCTGAGTTTTATTTCATAATAAATGGTATAGAGATTGCAGCAGATAAGCGAGGTCATGTAGTGTTTGTCTTTCTGTGCCTGGGTCATTTCACTTAACACAATGTCCCGTCGGATCACCACGCTTTCACCCATGATGCAGTTTCTTCTTTCGATCTGCTTGTCGGCGGACACTTGACCCGAATCTGTATTTTGGACACTTCATGGTGGCTGACTTGTGATTGCATTTCCTGTGGATCTATATCAGCGAGATCATATAGTAGCTCTAACATAGGACTTCTTGTGTGTAGTGTGTGCATTTTCATGCGGATGCCTGTGCGCAGGTCAGAGGTCAACATCGGGTCTACAGTTCTTCACCTCATTTTGAGATAGGGTGTCCTGCTGAACTCAGGGCTCATTGACTGACTGGCCAGACCGCCAGCAAACGAGCTTTGGGTATTACCCCACCGGCGGTGGATCACAGGGCACCAGCTTTACGTGTTGTGTTGGAGAGATCTGAATTCAAGTCCTCACACATGAACGCAGACACTTTACTGGCTGAGTTATGTTTCCCGGACCCTCAGGTGTGAACTTGGGAACTTTTATTTATTCATTTTTTATTTGTGACAGGGTCTCACTATGTAGCCCTGGCTAGCCTGGAACCCATTACATAGAGCAGGCTGGCCTCGAACCCACAGAGATCAACTTGCCTCTGCCTCCTGAGTGCTGGGATTAAAGGCGTGTGCCACTACACCTAGCCCCCTGAATATGTTAGTGCTTGATTAAAAATAAAGTAATGCTTTGAAATTCAACTTGTGTTTTATAATGTAAGAGGCACTACATTAGAAAACAAATTATTTTAAGGAATCCATTTACTCTTTTCTGTATGTCCTTACCCACCAAAAAGGAGTTACCTAAGAAATTAGGTTACTTCAAAGTAAATTACTAGGACTGAGTAAAGCCGGGCTAAGAATGAGGGGACACGTGTGATGCTCCCATCTCGACCACAGGAATGTCTTGTGGTCTTTGGCAAATCTCTCCAACTCACCGTCTTCCTCACACTGATCAAGGAATCATAATTTCTACTCTTGCATCTTCAGTGATGTTTTTGGAACTAATTAAGACCACAGCTATGGCCTACTTTTAGAAATACCTGTATGCACTTTATTTATTTATTTGTTTGTTTATTTGTTTGTGTGTTGCCTCAGACTAGCCGTGGTAAGTGCACAGTGCATCCAGGAAACCTATCTGAACAGCAACGTTTTCAAACCTCTCTACCAAACACTAGTTAGTATTCATGTCCTGCAATTCCAGGGATAACCAGCAGATGGCGCCCAAATAATTAAAAAAAAACTTCACATTTAAGCTCTGAAGATTAAGAAATGCCCGGTGAACTCTGTACCTGTACGGGGTGGCGGGGGTCGGGGCGGGTACTGATAGAGGAGGGAATAGGGAGGCAAGGTAGGCGAGGAGAGGAGCAGGAAACTAGAAACCAACCCAAACTAAATATGTATGAAAATGCCTTAAGGAAATCTGTTAGTATGTAAGCTAATTTAAATAACGTTAACCAATAATGTAAGAAAGACAGTAATGCAGCAAAGGGAGGGATAAAAACGCGAGTAACTTCACAGCGCAGCGGAATCATGGAGATCACGGATGACTGGGATGCACGGGAGATTCGTTACATTTATTGTTGCTATAAAATGGGGTGAGGTGGGGGGAGGGGAGTAAGACTTAGTGATTTCCTGGACTTTAGGTGAGAGTAAAGAGCATATTTAGTGAAAGTTTAAAAGGGAAGAAAATCATAATGATAACTGTATATAAACACAGAGTCCGTTTCTCCTGAGCTGGGGTCATCCTGGACTCTACGGGAAAGACAGAGGGAAAAGCCGCAGGCACGGACACACAGGGACGCGCTTACCTTGCAGTCCATCCTGCATAGCTTGCCTTCTTGGACGGTCAGATCTCCAGGAGCCTGCAGGAAATGAGGTCTAAAGAATCGCTCCTGAATGGGCTCGTTTTCATCTCCACTGTCCCTTGATCGAGAGCGAGGCCTTGAGAGGAGAGATGGGACAGGAGGATCAATAGGACATACACGGTAGTTACTTCCAGAAGAGGTAAATCGGTCTAAGCCCACTCCCCAACATTTACACGCAGAAAATGCCACAAAAAAAACCCTTGTTTCATTTGGAAGTTTATGATTAATATAATAGTCTCCAATCAGCAGTCTACTAAATCAGAAATGGGAAATGGAGAAGGGGGTTACCATAATTGAAATTTTTTTTCCTAATCAGAAATTTTTAAAGCTTCATGTTAGATATTTTTTGTTGTCTGTTTGCTTTTTTTTTTTAAATTTTGTTTGTTTCTTGAGACATCTGTATAGCCTTGGCTATCCTGAAACTCACTCTAAAGAGTGACCAGGCTAGTTTTATTTGGAACAAACAAGATTTTGCCCCTGACTCCCAAGTGCTGGGATTAAAGCCATACACCACCACTGTCCAGCTTTATATTAAAGTAACAGCAGCTTTTATTTTTCTCCTTTTTTAAAAATCAAATATTTCCCAATAGAAATGAATATTAACTTTTCACTATGATTTAAATTTTTACCTAATTATAATGTCTTACTTTATTATAATTATAATTTCTTACTTTATAAAAATATAATTATTTCTCATGAAAATTCTTTTTCATGTTCCTTGGGAAAATAAATTACATTTTTAGGCACGTTTAATTTTTCATTAGTTTGTCTATATGCCTAAAGGCTTTATTTTCTGCTTTAAACAGGAGTGGAACTGACTGCTTTGTAAGTCAAACTTTGTAAGTCTCCCCAGCGTGCGCTTAAATACAGATATAGTGGACGACAATGGCTTGTGAAGCTGCTGATATGTGGAAGATTAGGGGTGTTCTACATAGAGAAGAGGAGGGGAGGAGAAGGACGCAGAGTGACCTGTTTACAGCCACAGACAGAACTGGCTCCCGGGAGCTGGGGCTGCCACAGGGAACGCAGGGCCGCGTCTGCGCATGCTCAGCCCTTGTCGGAAGTGAGGGCTCTGTGGTACAATCGCTGGGTGATATGGCCACCCCTTGTTTGAAGCTTACCTACTTTGCTTGCTTATCTCTCCACCAAAGGTGGAGCACGTGGGGCTCCGGGCTATTTCAGGAGGCTGTGTCTGAATCACAGCCAAGTATGATGGGCTGGTTGCCTTATCATATTCCCCTTAAGATTCAAAACTATTGTTCAGAAACGGTCCATTGCCTGCCTGCCATCATTGCTCCAGGGTCTGGCATAGACCTGGGTGTAGACATTTTCCAGATGCTAGAATCTCATGACAAGTCCAATATATAGGATTTATAGTCTCATTGTGCTATGTTTTGAACTGAGTGATTTAAAACGTACACTTACCAAACTAGCCGATTAAGAATAGAGGTCACAGTGCACGATTGTCAGCCCACACACGGATGTTGGTTTAGACCTGTGTTTGAACATTTGTGTTCTCTTTGCTAGTATTCCCATGTTCATGCGCCACGTAAATGCCCTGAATCTTGATTTTCACATGTTTTTTTCTTTTTTTAAATAAATTATGTCCCATTTAGATCATGTATCTGAAGAGTTTGGACACATAGTGGCAAGTATTTGTTCCCTGCCATTCCTCAACTGCAAAGGGCATAGACACCGCACACTTCAAGTCTGTGTTCGCTGTCATTGTGTTCACCCTGACTGTGGTACAGTGGTTTGCAGCAATAACTGAATGAGAAGAAACGCCTAGGGAACCCAGGAATGAGCATCGGAAATACCTTCTGGCATGAGGCTGGCCCGAGGGAGAGCGGGGACTGCGACCTCTTTGGTTGACAGCCTGTACCATTAGCCGTCCTGTACAACTGACACGACCCTGTTAGAGACACGAGGAGAAGACATTACATGCTATGCATGTAACCATCAACCATCACACACTGGCAAGTACTGCATCTCATTATCCCTAAGACATTATTTCTTAGTCGTGTACCACTGATAACCAAACCGAAGGGCCAGTGAAACCATTTGCTGAGGAACTCAGGTGACGGTGACAGGGGTCTGTTTTCTCTAGGATGGCATTCGAAATAACACCCTCCGCAAAGTAAGGTTTCCCTAGCACATGAAGCCAAATTGTAAAATACAACAGGAGACTGTTTTTCTCTTGTGATCCTCTATTTTCATAGTCAAACATTCGAACATGTATTTATTGTGGCCAATTCTGAGATCAGAATTAGATGATTTTAGTTTTCTGTCAGGTTTTCTCAGCAATACTGCCATTAGCAGTTAATATTATTGCTTTGCCCAAGCCATGCTCTAAGGGATGCCTGCATGATAAAAAATGAGGACCCCGTAGGAAGTGTGCATAGACAAGGTGAGTGTCTCGACGACATGCCATTGTGCTCTCTGAAAATAAGACTGGATACCCAGAACACGTGGCTCACAAGATAAAGGCCCAACTAATGAAAAGTTGCATTTATCTCGTAAGTTACAATAAATTGTAAGTAGACACATGTGATACTTAGGGAACCAGGTGACAAGAATAAGTCACCAGATCTTGCTCTGGAGGTTTCAGCTATTACTAACGGGCAGCAACATCAATGAGTTCCTCTCCCACTTTTCAGAATGAGTTGTCTCTAACTTCAGAATCAAAAAAGAAACAGCAAGAGAGGGACATGAGAAGCAGAAATGCCATTAATAATTAGGCTTCATGAATTCCAGCTTGGGATGGATGAGAAACCCTTGTAGTAAGACGCCAATATAGACAGGAATGCGGCAGTGTGTTGGGGGCTGGTGTTCAGGCTGAGAGTAGGCAGGGCAGATTGCATCAGGAGAAACAAGGTAGGATATCATAGCCAGAAACCCATAGTAGGATTTCCCGGAGGGCAGGAATCCAGTCAACCTTGGTCTCTGGTCTTCCCAAGCATGATTTCTCCAGAGATGCTGCCACTCAGGAAAGGAAGACACATTGGATGCAAGGCAGACCAGGGAAGAGTTCTTACTACGTACATAAGGGTGGATGACAAGGAAATGCAATAGGCTCCTCCCACTAGACAGTGAGTGTCTCTAGCACTCAACACTTGTTCAGAGTCGGAGCCCAGACACCGCCTTTCCCACAAACCGCTGAGGAGACAATTAGGAGAGGGCTGTTCCCCCATTAGATCTTAGACTCACTGTACCTGAAGCCCAGGCTACACACAGGTGCTCATGATGTCTCAGCAAACATTTGACACTCTCTAGAATAGCTAGGAATCAGGAAGTTAATGTCATCAAAACCTTCTAAATCGGCGCTCACTCTGGGAAAATCTACCTGTGACTTGCTTAGGAGATCCCTCTCCATTAGTTACTCCACTGATAAATCATGGTAGATGCTTTGTCAGATGAACACATAAAATCCAAGATCTCCCTTTGAGACCGAGAACAAGAAAGAGCATGTTTTGTGTTTCATTGACAGCTTTAAGTATACTGACATGGGGCGTGGATTCTGTATCTGTGTTTCTGATTCAGTGGTGGGATGCATAGAAATTAATACACCCTTCCTGTGTACACATGAAAGGTTTATATTAACCAATCATTTATGGAGTCAGAAGATCATGGAGTATAAATTAAATTCAAACTCTAACTTTGAATTTAGGAAAACAAATGTGAATTGCTTAAAAAAAAATCCCCTTAACATCAATTTGAATTCTGGTTTTCTTCTACAACTTTGGGCAAGGTAAGGATAAATGAATGAACACATATGCACACCTCACAAAGATGCCTCAAGGATTAGATGCTAGAGGAGGATGTTACCATTTATGATCTTTCTACTTATATGTTAACGTTCACTTCTACACATAAACGGGGAGGGCTTGGTCTTCAAGAGGTAGAATGACATGTCTGATTATTTTGTTGTTACTGGCTAAATATATCACTGTATCACACAGTGATATGGCTCAGGGGTAAGCAGATTGCTACCAACCCAATAACTTGAATTTGATCCCTGGGACCCATGCGGTCGGAAAAGAAACTGATTTCCACAAGCCATCCTCTGAACTCCACACACACTGTGGCAAGTGTGTACCTACACACACACACACACACACACACACACACACACACACACACACCCCATACTAAGTCAATAGATAATGTAATAAAAACATTGCGCTGTGTTGCTAACCAGTACAGGAATATTTTAAAAAGCATCCAGACTAAGAAGTCATATACTTTTAAATCTTTCTTTAAAAATAAAGTCTAGGATTCAGTGGAATCATTGCAAAGATGCTGCCTGTGCACACCAGGAGATAGTTCCACCTGTGCACACCAGGAGAGAGTTCCACCTGTTCACACCAGGAGAGAGTTCTGCCTGTGCACACCAGAAGAAAGTTCTGCCTGTGTGCACCAGGAGAAAGTTTCATCTGTGCACACCAGGAGAAAGGACAGGTGTGAAGTCTGAACACTTTACTAAGATGGTGCTCATTCGGAATCACCACTGAAGATTTTAATCCTCTAAATATTCCAACCAACCCTAGGAATCACGAAATTATGCGCAGCTACACGCAATTGTACTTGGTTTTAACTTTCTGATTCCCATCTGCTCTATTAACTCGTGGAATGGTAATCAAATGAATTCTTAAGTAAAGCCCAGACTAAGCCTGGGAACCCCATCCCAACATAAACACAATCAACAACACTAACTTTCTGTATTTAACTCAGCCCTGTGTTAAGTCTATTTCGGGGTGTGGGGGGGGGAATTCATAGTTTAAAGTCACACTACAAGCATGAAGTTTGAATTGTTACAGTGATTCTGCTTGAGACGTCTAGCTTATGGAGGTTCTTCAATGCCTCATCACTTGAGCCCAGTGTTTACATGATATGAAAATAACATTTATGTTTCATAGTTTATGAGCCTAACTCACGGCACACAAGCCCCTGCCGCTTGTATACATCATGCAATTAGAGGAAACAGCAAGCTGCAAAACAGCCCTTCCAAACCCAAACGCATCATCAGGTAACTTAGCAACGCAACAAAACACAGCCAAACACTAGTGTTTAGATTCAGCTGTATCTTAAAGACAGGATTAGAGTCTGAAACAAGCGTTTCTGTGATCTGCAAACTGGGAATGTCTGGTATAGTGCTGTGCAGTCATACTAAGCCCTGTGATCGCTCTGGTCTCTGATGAATCGCTGGGGTTGGACACGTGGAGTATAACACATGACCCCGTGGACATGGGTTTGGAGCTGTGCGTTCTGTCCCAGGTAAAATTTGGAGGTTGCCAACAGTATCTAGCATGTTTCTTATTCGCCAAAGATTCATTGAGGTGGAAAAATACCCTGTTTTAAAATATCCTGCCGAAAGTCAACACCTTCTTTCCTGCCTGCTCTCTGTAATCATTTGCCCTGTGCAGGAAAACCCCGCCTTCTGTGCATGTTACTGAATTCATTTCCACTCTGATCCTGTCCTCTCCCTCCAGGCCATTTCACCTCATGTAGGCCACAGACTATGACCTGTCTCCCTCCCAAGTATTCACAATTAGAAAAGAACAGGTGAAGAAACTCAAGGCCATCAGGGCTTTAGAGAGCTGCCTGCAGTTTTCAGTCAGCTATACTTGATGTCTCAGAGAGTGAACGTTTCTTGAGTTAGCTTTCTGTTTTGATTTCCTAGCCATGTCTACATTGGACATTCCTCTTTTAAATTATTTCAAATGCACAAATTAAAAGAACATGACAACAGTTCCATATGTCCTAAGGTTGCGATGGTGGCTGGTTAATTATTTTTAACACCATGTGTCCAGAGCCACAGGAGATCAGGTCTGCCCAAGTGTAGGCAGAGAAATGGCCTGTCACTTGTTCTGATTTCAATGCCACTTTTTCTTCAAGTATCGGAAGATTAATCTCATTATCTATATATGAGTCACAAAACCTACATCTGGCATATTTGGACAGGATGCACCAGCTCCTAATGAGTCAGGATGAATAAAAAGGTTTTACTTTTGGAATTTAAATCAACCTAGGACCATGACCAGACAGTTGGGCTAGCGATTACTGTAAAGTATCACAAATTACTGAATCCTTTCCCAGCGATGCTGGCGGGATGTAAACATCAACACAGCCTGTTCCCAAATGTCCACTTGGAGGGTTTCCGCAGGCTGCCGTCTGGAGCCCGCCACCCTGCTCTGTGGCCGTGGAGATGGAACCTTGGTCTCTCAGGCAGGTGGCTAAGGGCTCTACCTCTCAGCTGGACCCCGAGCTTCCCATGCTTCGTCTTCATTCTTAGGTCTGTCTCATAATGAAAACAGTGCGGGTAGTTTGAGATTTGGATCTATATGCAGTGGTCTAAGAATGCGATCCTAGGGGTTTTTGAGTATTTTGCTCCTCCTGGTCGACCCAGAGAATTCATTCTAATCACCCATTGCTTAAATCACAGGAGGGGAGGGAGAGCTGGGATTCTGGTTTGCTGATGTCATCTGGTCCACTGCTAACATCTCTGTATTTTCTCCCGGAGGCAGGAAGCAGGAACTAAGGAGGCTGATCATGGGGGTTTAGCCTGGGCTTCCCAAGGCAGAAGTACTGGGACTTAGAGTGAGGACAGTAATTATTCTTTCCGACTTTCTCTTGGCTCTGGGTTTGCCGAGAGCAGAGCAGCTTCCCAGTTCATGTGTGGCCCCCAGCATCAGCTGTGCTGTGGGTGCGGTCCTGTCTCTGGCTCACACAGTGGTGGTTGTGGTACAGCTGCATCTGATGCCCCCCTTCTTCCCCGCGGGTGATAAAGAGAATGGCAGGAGCTCAGAAGACCACACAGCAACTTTTCAAACCCCATCCCAACTGACTTGCTCGCTTCCCAACAGTAATGTGGGGCGGACTAGCTCTCATAGGTCTGGCCTTTGACATCTTGGTTCCCCAGGCTCTGCTAAGGGTCCAGCTATAGTCTATAATGGATAAATCTGTGTATGTAACTCAGAATAATGGTAACATATAGAAGGTACTCTGTATGTCAAATAAACCAAAGGCTTTTTACACGCACTATGTAAATCAGTGTTATGATCTGTGTTTTCCATAGGAGGAAATGGAGAGGTGAACTGATTCTGCAAGGCCGTAGGTAATGTGTGGTAGAGCTGACATGTGCTCAGAGCCACCGGGGGCTGGAGCACAGCCCTGGCTCCTCACAGACACCATCTGTGTTGTGTCTTTCTTCCACGTTCCTTCCTTCACTCTGTTCCTTTGTTTACAACTCGGAGGAGTGGGGGGGGGGGCTCTGGTTTATACATAGTCTTTGGGTAAGATTATATTTTTTTAACTAGAAAATGTAATTACATGTATTTATGAGAGTAATCTGATATTGTAGGCATGCGGTGTGTACTGATCTCGTCTTTAGTGCCTCCCTTTAACTAGTGGCTGCAGTACAGTTTGTCAAAACAGTTTCTACAGCCAGACATACTGACCCTTGGGGCTGGCTGGTGTGTGAAGTCCTGTCTGTGCTCTGCTGTCCCTTGTTTAACGTTCTTCCGTGCACACACACACTTTGGAAGAGGGCTAGAAGCAGATTCAATTGCAGTTTTGCATCTGCATTCTTTGGTCTTATAAAACAGCTTATTCCACTAACCATTTCAAACACGCCAGGAAAATGCACTGAAATTACTAGCAGGGGCTGGTTCTGGCAAGTGCTGAGGAGCACCGATAATTCTGCCCCACAGTAAGCCCTAACCTCACTAGAGAGAACCCGACCGAAAGAGTCTGGGTTTCAGTGATTCTCCAGCCTTTGTTTTTAAGTAGTCAGAAAACTGACAGTTGAAATGTGTTAAGAGTCAAGGAAATATACTGAAAACCAGAAAAAGGAGGGGGCAAGTTCTACTTCTTCTTTCCTTCCCAAATACATCAAATAGGAACATCAGTATTAGAATATATCTTTTATGCCTGTGTATGTGAGAGAGAGTTTACATGTGTCTGCAGGTGCACGCACATGTGTGTCAATGGAGGCCAGAGGTCATTCAACATTAGATGTCTTCCCCAATCACTTGCCACCTAAGAGACAGGGTCTCTCTCTGAGTCTGGAGCTCACCGATTGTGCTAGCATTTCTAGACAGTAAGTCCCGAAGATCTGCCTATGTCTGCCATGCCATGGCTGGGTACCATCACAACCCAGCTGTGATATGTGGGTGCTGGAGCCTCAGGTCCTCATGCTCACACAGCAGGTGACTTACTCTCCGAGCCATCACTGCATCCCCTTTTAAGATTGATTTTCATTCTATTTTTTTCAGGATGGTAGTCACGTGGTCATGAGTAACAAAATCAGAGCATTAATATAGACATGTTCCTGGCAAAGAGACTGCTGTGCTCTTTTGTAACCCGATTATCTGAATAAACTGTCTTAGTCTAATTTTGACAGTGCACACAGATATCTTTATAGAGAGACTGGTATTTGGATAGGAAAAAAAATCTCATCAAGAACCCTCAAGTCTTTAAGTTTTGTTAAAATATCACTTTCTCCCAGTCAGCTTCTGATTATCTCTGAGGTGGAGAGAGATGGGGTACGTTCATCATGGTATGATCTTACATTAAAATATACCCTAACCCAGTATTTTGAAAGCAATGAAGTATGGAATGAGATAAATGGACTGGAATTCTAAAATATGACTTTCTTCTTTAATCATATAATAAATCTGTTGATTTTAGTCCCCTTCTTTTAAATATATGACTGATATACTTCTGCGGACTTACGGGAACCTTGTTACACATACAGAATAACTCCTGTTTATTTCGTCTTTGTTCCCCGTTCCCAGCATTGTGCTGTATGATCCTCAGTGAGAAGGAAGCGACATGTTTGAGTTGGGAGTGTGATGCCTGACAGCTAGTCATTAAATTCCAAGAAGGCAACTGCTTTTTCAACCCTAAATCCACTAGCAATAGAAGACCAACTACTCTGATAAAAACAAACCCTAAATCTACACATAGGTGCTATTGGTGGGAAGTCTACTAGGAACTTAGGTTCCGGACCAAGATTTCCATTGATGTTTTACATGCAGTTGTTTTCAAATAGTTTGGTTTATCTAATATATGTGTACATGGCACCACTTGGTCTGTATCCTGCTCCCCTTCTCTGTTTTCTTGCACTTAACTCTATCGAAATTATACAGTTTATTCTTTCACAGGCTTATTTTCTGTCTCCAAACCTTGCCCTCCCTCCACTGCAACTCCATAGCCCCAGTGAGAGGGGATCATATAAGATACACGTGATGGTATTAGTGAAAGGAATGGACACATGGACCCGGATCATTTCTACAGGAATTCTTGATGGAAGAAACTCTTGCAAGACAAACTTTCTATCATTGGGAAAGAGAGAGAAAGAGACGGATAAAAGATGTAGAAAACAGTTTCACAGGTTCCTCTGCCTAATCACAGGCTCAGCCCCAGCCACAGACCCAGCCCAGCCCCCGTTGTTCTCACCTGAGGGTTGGCAGCCATGATGGTGTAATTCCCGTCATCATCTAGGGTGGAGGCGGTGGTGTGGAGAGAGCAGGTCCCATCGAGGTCTCTCTGAATGATATAGTGATCGCTCTTCGGGGAGATCTGCTTCCCATCTTTAAACCAGTAGATCTGTGGAAGAAAACAAGGATAACGGCTGTACGAGGCCTCTTATGGTTCCGATGTGTCACTGTGCCGGTCTGCAGCGAGCGCTGCTAAAATGCTAAACCAAGCATCTCATGGGAGATAGAATTTTGAGCAATCAAAGGAGGCAACTAAGAGCAAATACAATTTCATTTTAGTTTTTAAAAGTTGTACATGCATGTGTATGTTTGTGTGTGTGTGTGCGTGCGTGCACATGTATGTGTGCACACACGTGTGCACTTGTAGAGGCCACAAGGGGGTATCAGGTCTCCTGGAGCTCCAGTTGGGCTGTGAGCCACCTGTTGTGGGTGCTGGGAACCAAACTCAGATCCTCCAGAAGAGCAGTAAGTGTTCCAAGCTACTGAGCCATCTCTCCAGCCTGCTGTACCTCAATTCTTGTTTAATAAATATATGCATGAAAAATTTACCTTTTTTTCTCATTGAAACTGTTATTTACATTCATATCATTCACATGAAGTAATACGTGTTTATCTACCTATGTACAGCCTTGGCAGTGATTGGCTCCATGAAGTGGCACTATATGCAATTTTATTTTCTTTGCAAATATATTGGCAATTCAAATGTTTTACTTGTAAGATAAAGATGTAAATCTTGCTTTATAGAATAAAAGTGGCTCCAAACTGTTTCTGGTGACTTGTGGGTAAAAAAAGTGTACCCGAGAGGGAGCACACACAGCCGGATGATGGCTGCAAGGCCACTGTGTACTTCTGGGTCAAGATGCAAATGACCCATCTTTCTCAACTCTCCCCAGTACTTTAAAAGGAGCACAGTATATTTGAAAGGAACAATATTTTTAAACATGTAAGTTGGACTGATTGAAAACTACATATTAAAAATAATTAGGTAAAAATAAATCTTCATCAAATAAAAAAAATTGTCTAAAGTTCCAATTTTTACAGGGTAGTGGTGTGGTTGTAATAGGAGACCAGGAAGATGCCTAGCTAGGAGATAGAACCTGCTTGGGTTGGGCGTGAGTTGAAGAGCCAGGGAGGGCCAGGGAAAGAAAGAACAAACATAATGACAAGACTACAGGCTATAGGAGGATGCCACGGTGCAAGCCATCGCCGAGTGTGTTCACCCTGGAGTTAGGAAGACTGGACACGTTCAGTCCCGAATAAACACGCCCGTTATTATCCTCTTATTGCCATAGCTTCTAACTCCCCCCCCACACACACACCAGAGAAAGGGCCACACTCTGTAGCTCCGGCTGGCCTCGAACTCGGAGATCCACCTGCCTTGCTTCCCCAGTACTGGATTAAGGGCATGTACCACCATGCCTGGCTTTCTGTAACTCCTATGTTTTTAAAAGTTGGATCAAAGCTATAAAAACTGTATTATGCGGTAACCACCAGAATTGGATTAACTTTCAGGTCTAAAATTATATTATATAAGGTATCAGCCCCCCAATCATGCATTTTTAGTGATTTGATTATTTCTGATGAAGCAAAGGTACAACTAGAGAATTCTTCCTCGTGAGTCGCTTACGTATTTTCTTACAGCAATGCTTAAAAACTGATGTCGCTTGCTTACCTTTGGCTTTGGATTCCCAGCCACTCGACACGTGAAAGTCACAGGCATCCCCTCAAAGATCTTGTAATGTTTCAGCTTCATCTCGAAGAAGGGTGCTGCCGCACTTTCGGCAGGCACTTCCGGGTACTGCACCTCGTCGCCGGACTCATCCACCGGAGAGCGCTCCAGCCGGTACTCTATCTCACTAATCAGTCTCTGTTCGCAGCTGGAGACTTTGTACTCCTAGGCCGGACATAGAAGGCCCAAGTCAGCATCTCCTAGGTAGCAGCTTCCTCGCTAACAAAAGCTAACAGAACACGGGGGAGGTCGGGCGTTACCGTGACCTATGGTCTGTCTGGGCTCAATTCGACTTCATCGGGAAGCAGAGAGCATCTGGGATTGAGTTTGTGTGATATTTAAAATCATCTTCAAGTCTGATTCCCCAAATGAAACAAAAACCACAAATAAACAAGCAAGCACCCACTGCCTTTCTTGGGAAGGGTGGAGAGGAGCAGTTAAATTCCTAAGAAGGAAAGGCTATCCATCCTAAATTCCTAAGAAGGAAAGGCTATCCATCCTAAATCCCTAAGAAGGAAACTTACTGGGCTCTTCTATTAGTTAAAATAAGAAGGAAAGGCTATCCATCCTAA
>NW_004949159.1:274343-323921 GCF_000317375.1 Microtus ochrogaster
TAAGAAGGAAAGGCTATCCATCCTAAATCCCTAAGAAGGAAACTTACTGGGCTCTTCTATTAGTTAAAATAAGAAGGAAAGGCTATCCATCCTAAATCCCTAAGAAGGAAACTTACTGGGCTCTTCTATTAGGCAAAAACCGACCTGGGCCGCATGCCCCTCTAGAAGGCTACCATGCATGGGGCAAGCAGCTGCAATAGCGGGCAGAATTTTGTCAAGTAATTTCTGTTTTCGCTCCTCTCTGAACACACAAAACACACACTACACTGGGGCTTCCTCTAAAATCTGCGGCTATTAGGAGCCCATCTCTTAAGCAAAGGCAAGATTGATACAGTACAGCCACAACTTGGGTTAAAAACAAAAGCAACGGGCTGGAGAGATGGCTCAGTGGTTAAGAGCATTGCCTGCTCTTCCAAAGGTCCTGAGTTCAATTCCCAGCAACCACGTGGTGCCTTACAACCATCTGTAATGAGGTCTGGTGCTCTCTTCTGGCCTGCAGGCATACACGCAGACAGAATATGTATACATAATAAATAAATTTAAAAAAAAACCAAAAAACCAAAAAACCAAAAAAAAAAACAAAAGCAACACCCAGACTCTACCACATGGGGCAGTGTTCAGGGTGGAGCCTGCAGTTCCCTGCTTGCAAATCCCATGAACATGGAGTAGCCAACCATTGCATATTCCCTTGTTGAGTAGCAGGCTTTTTTTTTTTTTTTTTTTTTGAGACAGGCTCTTGCTATGTAGCCTAGGCTAACTTTAGCCATCCTTCTGCCTCAGCTTTCCCAATCCTCGTATTGCAGATGCCCACGGTCATGCTTGCCTCTGAGATATTTTAATTATGCTTCTCCCTTTAAAACGTTCCTCAACCTTCAGAAAAGAGTTTACTGGTGTGAGGAAAGGAACCCAGCCATCAGAATAACGTGATGAAAGCCACACGCTGCGAAATGTTTCACGTCATTTAATCCCCATCAAATGTATCATCTCCCTCTCCCAGAAAGGTGTCTGATGAATGAAAAACTTTTCATACCTCAAAGTTTACTGTATTCACTCAGGCTAAAAATTAAAGTCAAGTTTGCCGCTAAAGGGTAAGAAAGGGCACCCTGCAGTAAATAGGTTCTTTTGCTACTCCATGACAAACTGGTACCGGCCACAGTATGTATAATTACCACAGGGCAGTGAAGACAGACACACAGATACGAAAGGAAGCACAGAAGGTAGGTACAGTGGGAGACCGGACAGAGGAGAAGGGCGGAGCTTAACCTTTTGACCATCCAGAGGACTCCCTACAGAAGCCCGAGGAGCCCCAGCGTCCTGTAAGGCAGAAGAGAAGAAGTGAAGAGCGGCAGGCACATGCAGCGGGATTTCCAGATTCCCTTGAATGGGACGTTGGTGGTGGTGATACTGAGCTTGAGGCTTCTGAGGGGAAATCTGTGCTCAAGGACAGGGAGAAGAGGCCACTTGATCCTTCAGACTTGTTTAACACTTTCTTGGGCCTCTGGTTGGCTTTTCATTTGAGACTACGTCTAAACCCTCTAATTGGGTTAACAGAATTATAAAGTAGGTTACACCAGCTCCACAAGATGACTTTTTCTTTGGTAGGAGCAGGGGCGTAAGATAGCCCTTTAGATCTCTGCCAGTTAGTGTTTTATGATCAACTACATAAAAGAGGGCAGAGGTTCTCTTTTCTGAGCAAAGGGGGTCTAATTTTGGCTGACACTAAGAACACGATGGGGACATTTATTAGCTTACTTCAACGACCATGAGCGAAATGGTTTTTCCATACAAAGCCATTTTGCATTAAAGCATAGGACAGTTTGGGAAGCATGAAGATACTGGGAAGGAAAGTATGGGGATCAACACCAGGTACCAAGCAGTGGGCATGCTCTGGTCATCCATCACGGCGGTGTCAGGCATCTGCCCAGTGAGCACCACCTGCGAGGCTGACGGGACAGCAACCCTGCTTTCCTGCGACGTGCCTGCTACTTCCCACACAACGGATCTCAAGAGCGGAGTCCAGAAAGAGTGTGGGAAGAGTAGGCAAAATGGCCATTATTTCCCAGGAAGCTCACAGCAGCGTGGTACCTGATTGGCTGCTGTGTCTTCTGGCTCTTGGACGCTGAAGACATTTGCACTGTCAGCACCGAGCAGGCGGCGAGCCATTCTTTCCTCATAGGTTAGCCTCTGCAAAACAAGCCACAGAAACACCAAATTAGGGGAACATCGGGTTTATGCGTTGCTAATAGAAAAAACAATAAAAACATAGACTCGGTTTTGACATTTTTCTGTCTCTCCTTGGCTTCATAGCTCTACCCGAAGAGTCTGTTTCTTTTCCTGGCTTCATTCAGGAAGGAATGGCCTTCCCAGGACCTTCTCTCCTGCTTCTGCTTCACGTGGCCTAATCCAGTGCTGGGAGATGAGGTAACTAATTCTGGCAGCTCCCACCTGATAGGACATAGATCCAAGTGAGCGATAAACCACCAGGCTGAACACACATAGGATGCTTGTGTTGTCTTTATCTTAGAAAAAAGAAACAGAGGAAAAAAGGGTGCTTTTTAGAACAGCAGAAGGCTTAAAGGCAAAGTTCTCAAAGACCTCCACAGGCTTTGGAATATCCATGTTGGTTCCAGAGCGACAGAAAGAGAGTTGCTAAAAGGGCAACATACGGGCCACTGCGAGGAAAAGCCGATGTTGATGGCAGAAACAATCCCTCCAGTCAGTCCCCACTCCATGTGACACAGAATACACTCAGTCAATAGGAGCACATGGCAGTAGTCTGAGGTCAGCTCCCCTGGAAGGACACTGCCTCGGCCCCTGTGCATTGTAAGCAGCTGGAACAAAAACTCGTAGCTGGAGTAAGGACGAGCCAGCATCCAGCATCCAGCATCCAGCATCCAGCATCCAGCATTCGTGACTTCTCAGATGTACACTGTCTGCCCACTGGGAGGAAGGCCATACTGCTGCTCCCTCTAGCTGTCTGCTGGGCTGGTTCTGTGTGTGACATGCCAGGCGCCTAGTGACCCTTGTGCGTTGTTCCTATGCGCCTTAGAATTACAGATCTTGGAGGAACTTTGAGAGCTCCCCATCCCTTTAGGGGTATTTTCAAACAAGGGATTGATTGGAAATAAGGAATAATTAGTAGGGTAGAATCTAGAAATATATAAAAGTACAAGCATTATTTTAGACGAGCCCTCAAATTTCTGAATGTCAACACAAACAGTATTCAACATTCTCTAATCAGAAAAATATGTTGGATGGGTTTACAGTTTCCAGTAATTGCTGGTTCTGGTCCCAGCTGAAACTGGGAAGTGAAACAGATCAAATGCCAAATAGCACTAAGGTTGAAATGATTTCATTTGCTAAAGAAACGGCAGGGGACACGAAGAGGGTGTGTGAATCTTGCAGGGAGCGATTCGGTCCAGGGATTATGCAAAGTGATTTTATCAATTCTCTTAACCCAAGGGAGGTCAGTTTTTAAACGGAGGTTTAAATCTCTGCTCTGTTACAAAGTCTCCCAAGCGCTGTGGTGGAGAACACTGTCTTCAGTAGGGGGCCTGTTCCACACAGGCAGAACTAGCAACTGGTACCTACTCCATCACCAAGATGTCCCCAGTTACCCTGAGAGCCAATTTCACTTCAACTGTTTTGTTTCTATGCCACTGTGCTGCGTGGAAATGCAAACCCTTGTCCGGAGAAGCCAAAATAAGTGACAGAGTATTATGTAATGCTATGAACAACTCATTGGAGAATTCTCTTTTTGAAAAGAGGAACCTCGCTTTTCTTGTCCAAAACTAGCGAATGTGGGATTGATGAAAGTGACTGTGAGGGTTTCGTTATTGCTAAACAGATAAATATAAATAATGTATACATACAAGAGTCATAAAATATATGCAAGTCAAGTAAGAAGTATCCATACCAATAATAGGGTTGAGTTGTAGCGTATAAAAGTTTTATTTTTTTATCCAAGAGAAGCCCCATCCATAAGGAATATTTAAATAAAAAAAAGTAGTGTGTCCTAGTGGGATTTGGAGAGATGCCCTCACCTGGCTAGAAAACAGTTCCCATAAGCATCTGTTTGAATCTCCCGAAGGCTTTGTTGACAGAGCCAGGAAAAGCATCCAGACTGTGTGAGGGCTTGTCAGGGGTCATGTTTCCCTCTTCGCAGAGCCCAGAGCCCAGAGCCCAGAGCCCAGGCAAGTGAGCACCACAAAGCTCACGAGAAGCTTAATCTTTCTTAGATTAAGAACACTTAATCATGGAAACCAGCGTCTAACTTTCCTCTGTTCTCCAGCCTGCCAATTAAACGAGGCTCATCCACATTTTTATCGATGTTTCACGATTAAAAATCCCAGAAAGCTACAGTGTTTTCTGTTCTGAAAAGGCGTCTGAGAGGACTTTATTCAGTGGCTCCTTCTGCTAAAAAGCCAAGTTTATTATTCTAGTATTTCATGGTTAGTCAAAAAAGACCCATCTCTTAGGTTCAGGCTGCCTGATTTGCTAGCTTTCCTGAGCCCTTGAAAACCTCAAGATGATATGAAAAGGTAAGTAAGCAAACCAATACAGCTATGGGATATCTAAGTAGTTTATGCACACAGTCGCTAACCCATAGCCTTAAAGCATAAGTAGTCTGGGTTGTCAAGCTTGGAAGCATTGCTTTAAAGCTCCGATCAAGACGGTGGGACAGGAATTACTCAAGGTGGTGGAGCAGGGTCTATTCTGTCAGGGAGGGTACGGTTCCACCTTGGCAATGGTTTCACTAGCACAGGTTATTCTGAGTGGAAGCCTTTCATTCCAGTTCACGGCTTATCGTGCCTGTGATCCCAGATCACCTTCCTGTTTCCTCCCAAGGAGCCACCGAGCTAAGGTGGAATCTCTGTGGATGTAGACGGCTTATAGTGGCACCATTAATCATGTGTTGTGGTCTCAACCCCAGTAGCTGCCCTTCCTACTTCCTTTTCTTTCCTGTTCACCACGAGGGATGCTGAGAACAGCCTGGTGGGTAAGTCTTATAAACCAGGAGAAGGGATTTGGGGAGTGGGGAGCTAGGATTCCGAGTAAAGCCCCTCTTCCATCAGTACCGGCTGGCCATTGTTCAGAAGGTCCTCCTTGAAGCGAAGTTTCCGCTCCAGGTCTTGAATGACAGCATCCTTTGTGCCTTGAATCTCCTCATCGGAGGCTATTCTAGCAGTTCTGCTGGCCTTCTTCGGAAATCCCCTGCGCAACGAAAGCAGAAGGGGTACAGTCAACAGGAGTCCAAGTCAAACAAGTTCAACAACGGAAGCACAATGTAGCAAGATGCCAATCACAATTTATCTCTTTAAAACACGTAAGTCATTCATATGAAGAGAACCACGAAAGACGCTTTTAGGAGTTCGGGAAGCACCAACTGACATCAGTTCTTGGAGAAGGTTCAGATACCTAAGAGGCATCTTCAATGGTGAGGTAAGTGCCACCGATGGGATGCCTGTGTTTCAATCCTGGGGGGTAGGAACGTGAAGTGGAAAGGCTTGCTCTCAGGTTTAAACAGACACGACCTAGATCTTGTCAAGTTTCTTAAAGTTGCTTATTAAGTACATATAAAATGAATACAAATCAATGAAACATGAAAGTTAAGAGGGCTTGAAAAGGGCAAATTCCTCTCATGATTTTTTTTAATATTTATTTATTTATTTGTTTGTTTGTTTATTATGTATACAATGTTCTGTCTGTGTGTATCCCTGCAGGCCAGAAGAGGGCACCAGACCTCATTACAGATGGTTGAGAGCCACCATGTGGTTGCTGGGAATAGAACTCAGGACCTTTGGAAGAGCAGGCAATGCTCTTAACTGCTGAGCCATCTCTCCAGCCCTCCTCTCATGATTTTTTTAAAAAAATTTCTGGTCCTTCATAAGTCACTGTGTTCAACGACAGGACTTGCCTCATTATAAGTCACCCGTCATTTGGCAGAAATACCTGGGGTCATGATTTTGGGGATGTAGCTCAATTGGTAGAGTGCTTGCCTAGCACGCACCAAAACCTGGGTTCTATACTCAGCACAGAGATTAAACTATGTGTAATGCCTGTCATCCGAGCACTTGGGAGGTGGAGGCAAGAGAGGCAGGGGTTCAAAGTCATTCTCAGCTACATAGCAATTCAAAGCCAGCCCAGACTACACAATACTCTGTGTTAAAAAAGTGAAAATCCTTCATGTGTCTTATACATTTTATACATAGAACCCGAGGGCATTCTATACAGAATCCTTAGTGTGCCTGTATGTAGTGTGACCCATCACAGAAAAACATGTGTGGGACTTTTCATGTACAATATCACATGAATGCACCAAACAGTGTGTATTTGGGAGTTCAAAAACTCCGTTTTTACATTAGGGTTATTCGACCTGAATAACGTTTGTGACTTCCCCTCCCATCTCCACGCATCCATCTGTTTGACTAATGTAAGCCTGAGTTATAAGACATTTGTTGTCATTTTACACAAGAGGACTCTGGCTGGCCTGCATGTCTTAGCATGAGCTGGTAAGCCGTAAATCTAATAGGTCACATTATAGGCAACTCTTCTTTCTGAGGGCTGCAGCAATTCCTGTACTGTGCGCCAGGGGGCACCAATGCTGCATGTTGGGTATGTGTGGACGCCTGCCGGTGTCTTCTGCAAACTGCTTTCTATTTCTCTGTCTCTGCCCTGATCGCCTCAGTGGGCAGAAATCAGAGAGCCCGAATGTGATGCAAAGGGAAAATGAATGACCTCTCGCCACCTTATTCAACACAGTTGAATTCTAAGATTAAAAAAAAAAAAGAAAAGCAAGTTACAGAAAAACACATTTAGTACTTCCACTTACAACTTCCACTTACAACTTCCACTTACAACAAGGCAAAAGCTAGTCTGGTGTAGGTCGGTGGCTCTCTGAGCGTAAGAGTCAAAGGGTCACCATGACACTGAGGAGCTGTCAGTAGTGGATCTGCAACCTCGTCCAGACCTGATTCAGTAGAATCAGCAACTGCTCCGGGTGCTTCCGACACATGTGAAGGCTGGATAAGCAAACCCAGGGAAACACACACATGTGGTAAAATAGGGGTGACCAGCTCAGGAATTCAGGGTATTGGTTAGCTCGAGGGACAGTTAGGGTAGGGCACGTAGCCGGTGAAAGGTCACACAGGGCTTTCAAAGGTACAAGAAATGAATGCTTGGGTTTATTACTAATACATTATCAGTACATATAAATGATATATATCTTAACTTATGTATCTTACATCAGGATATTTCTAAATGATACAAAAGCTTATGTTGGATGGTGGGTGGCGCACGCCTTTAATCCCAGCACTCGGGAGGCAGAGTCAGTTAGATCTCTGTGAGTTTGAGGCCATCCTGGTCTACAAGAGCTAGTGCCAGGACAGGCACCAAAGCTACACAGAGAAACCCTGTCTCGAAAAAACAAAACAAAACAAAACAAAACAAAAAGCTTACTGCAAACATGTCAACGCATCACCCCGACGACATTGTTTACTATGGTAAGAAGCAATGGATTTACTAGCTTTTGGTTTCTTATTTTCCTGTTTAAACTTGGGGGAAAAAGAAAGCTGAAAGAAGCAAGCAGGAAATGTGGGGTTGCTATAAGTGCTCCACACCCTGATACTGTCTATCCCGGGGGCTGTGCACCTAGTTGGCCCAGCTGCCATTCTTCCCTGTGGTCCAGGATTCATTGATTCCTTCTTGAATATTTCTGATTTAGTTCGGTGTTAATCCAGAGTGCTGAGAGAGGAGCTCTCCTATCCCGACGCAAGGCTGGTTCTAAGTCAATTTGAGTTTTTGTTTGTTCGTTTGCTTTTTTTCCATTCTTCTAGGTATTAGTAGTTTAATAAAGGCAAACGACATGCCTTGGCCACGGAGAGAAGTGGAAGTGAGCGAGGAGGTCATGTGTTCCATCTCTAAAGGAGACACAGGGAGACATGTCCCTCTTCTCTCATTGGTAGAAACAGAATGTCCCCTCCTAGCTTTGTTTTGTAAGTCGGCAAACCCCATTAATTATTTCATCTACTTGTAACCTAGTCTTCTGATACAGAGGAAAATATCTCAGCTAATAACACCCGTTTCCATTCTGGATAGTTCAGTCACATTGCCCCAGCACACCAGAGTTAAACATTAAAGAAACAAAATCTTTGACATCTTTAACTTTTGTTCTGTTCCCTGAGAAGTGATCTTGAGATTTAGGGAGATCTGAAGAGGCAGAAAAGTAGGCGGCAAACTTGCTTAAGGCACCAGTACGGTCATATGAATTATGAATTAGAATTCTGCTTTTAGTATCATGCAATCATTCAACAAAAATGCTCATGGTTTTCTGGGTTTCTTATACAGACTGCTTCCAGATTTCACATTAAGGTCCCCTTGGAAACAAAAGTGCCGAGGCTATCCCGCTGGTAATGTCCATGTTTGTCTTCATGCATCTATCCTATGACTATCTGTATTCTCGAATGGTCTCTTTCTCGCTGTGTCTCTTTTGCTCACCCCAGATGTTTCTGCAATGAGTGAACATATGTATTATTTATCTTCACTTCTGTCTTCCTCTCTTTTTCCTTCTCAGGCATGCTAGTGCCGAACCATCCGAAGTCAAATGACATGTAAATAGCCAAGCTCGGGGCAAGTAAACATTACACAATTTTGGAAGAGAGCTTTGTGCCGCTTTTGCCACAGCCCCAGAAACAGAATAGTTGGCTTCTGAAGTCACCTTAAAGACAAAACTGAGGACGGCAAAGCGTGGGCGCATGAACTGCGCATGCGTGCGATGAACCAGTTTCTCAGCCTGAGCAGTCTAACCACACTGCGCAGCCGTGGCTGAGCAGCTTCTGAGTACAGAAGACTCCCTGTGGTGCTGGGTTTTAGGCACAAGTAAGAACCAAAGGTGAAGCTGGGGATGGTGGTGCTCACCTTTAATCCCAGCACTTGAGAGGCTGAGGCAGTCAGAGCTCTGGGAGTTTGGCGAGGCCAGCCTGGTCTACAAAGCGAGTTCCCAGGACAGGCAAGACTGTTACATAGAGAAATCCTGTCTCGAAAAAACCGAAGAACCGGAAAACCAAAAGAAAAAAAAAAAGAGAGAGAAAGACCAAAGGCATAAGAAAGTGAATGTGAAGAACAGAAGAGACGATGTAAATGAAAGAATCACAGACTGTTTAACTGTCTGGGCCGGAGAACACCGTCTTTCCTAGAGTGGCTCCTGCTGGTTGGAAAGCGTTTTCCAGCGAGCTCGGCTTTTTTGGAGGGACTTAGAATAGCTGCTCTGGAACATTTCCATAGTGGAGCCATCTACCTTGGTGTGGTCTCATCCACTCAAGTATTTATCGTTTCAGTACAGAAAAGAAAAAGAACGAAGGGAAGGACATTTCACGGGGTGGTAAGAGCCACGGACTGTCAGGTGTATAGACAGGTGGCTTACATTAGCACGGTCAGGTGCCGTAGCTCAGAGTGTAAGGGGCACAAAGTGACTGCCTGTGTGGAGACCTATGGAGATCTGGATAGGCGGTGCATAGACCCTAAGGTCAGAATGAGCCTCGAGGGGCAACCGACAGCCACTGTGAACCACGGGGAAAGACATAGCGAAGACATCAGTCCTCATGCATAGTTGGAACATTAAAAAAAATTGGGGTGGGAGGGAGAGCTCATTGGAATAATTCAGAAACTATTTCAGGAGAGCAAGTTAGAAACTGCAAGGAAGGTTTGGGGTAATGTGTAAGACTGGTGTCAGAAATCAAAACGAAGTGTTTGGGAAGGGGAGACACAGGCAAAGAAAAGTGGTCCTGTTTCCAGAGCCAAGCTTTTGAATGCCCTGCTGGGGCCTGAAGTGACAGGGCTGTGGGTGCTTCCTTAGGGGGCCCTCCCTGCTTTTGACAAGCGAAGAAGAGCCAGCTCATTGGGGAACAAACAGGCAGCTGCTGACAAGGGCGGGGAGGGGGATGTTCTCTCTTCAGGTGATTTGTACAACTAAACAAAAATGCTTATTCAAAGTAAACTGTACTCAGACTAGACCTCTTCACAAAATCCCGCACTCAGAGGCAAACCTGAGGCAGTAAACAACTTGGAACAGGCTTCCCTGCTAAGTACTTCCGTGTGTATACACGAGGCCCAGCTGTCCACAGGACTGTCCCCTCTGGCTTTGACAGTAAGCCACTTGTCATTTTAAACAGTGTTCATGCGGTTGGGGCAAAGGCATTTTAGCGCATGTGAAGAGCACCTGGAAGGTAAGCTCTTCTGGGTCACGTCATCACCACGTGCCTCCACTTCAGGTCAGTTCTGGCAGACGCCGAAACAGCTCTGCAGAGTCCGACAGCTGGAGCTCCAGTCTGTCTTTCTGTCTTTCCAGCCACTCTAAACCCTTTACTCTACAGAAGCTCAGTGGCCTGAGGGTAACTCAGTTCCACAACCATTTCAGAGCTTGAATGAGCAGGCACTCTGTGATCCTTTCTGTTCGAGGGTGTCATACATTCAAGAATATGTAAAAAGATAGTTGCTTTGTTTGTTTGTTTTTAGTTTTTCGAGACAGGGTTTCTCTGGGTATCCCTGACTGTCCTGGAACTAACTCCCCCCCCACCCCCCTTGACCAGGTCTCTGCTTCCTGAGTGCTGGAATTAAAAATGTGCATCACCACCGTATGGTTAAAGATAGTATTTTTTTAATAAGCACTATTTTTAAACTGAAGTTTACTTCCATACTAAAATGGCTAAAACATAGAAAACTGAGTACCATAAGCTCTTACATAAAGGACTACAGTTAGCTTCCCCTTGTCTTCCGTGAGGAAAGAACCGAGAAGGGTGCACACAGCACCCTATCTGGCATTGTGTCCTTCCTGCCTGCATCTGCTTGAGCTACCCCTGGTCAAAGACATTTTCACAGAGCCACTGCCTACCTGCGCAAAGGCACGGGAGGCCTGTGAAGCTGCTGGGAAACACAGGCCCAGGATAGGAAACATCTTTGTGCGGGTGTCTAGTGATAGGACCCCAGGGGATGCTTCCAACCCCTGCAGTGGGGAATGGTAAGGCAGCCACCTATTTGTCTCAGAAAGACTGAAATAATAAGATGCCTGCCAGGTCCAATGCCCCTTTGTCTGCTGGGTTCTATTTTTATTGGATACTATTTAACCAACGGCTTGACTTAAAAAACAAGTTAAAATGCTCATAGATCTAAAACTTAACCGTAAACTGAGTCTATCACAATCAATTGTCTCCTTAAGACCGGAGGACTGTATTTCTTCAGTCTGGATTACACTACTAGAGACTGACAGAGACAATGCACTCTGGCATAGGTCACAGTAAGCTCTCTCTGCTCAGGCTTATTCCAGACATGGGAAATCCCTCACTTCCTACACAAAGCGCTATGAGGGTGTCCCCGGCGCCTGTCTCCTATACTCCAGGGGAAGAGGAGGGCACTGGAGGGCCTTACAGAGCTGGGTGAGTGCTCTTAGTGCATCCACAAGAAAGATATGCAGGCACATGCACTTATTTCTGACAAACGTGGGGTAATATTTCAGGCCAAAGCTCTAGTCGTAAGAAAAGAGGAAATTGAGAGATATCACACACTGGGTATGGTGGCACATGCCTTTAATCTCAGCATTTGGGAGACAGAGACAGGGAGATCAGGAGTTCAAGGGGACTCCAGTTACTTATGGGTTTGAGGCCAGGGTAGACTACATGAGACCTTGGCTTTAAAAAGCCAGAGACAAGAGGTGGGAGGTGGAGGGAGAGAGACAGAGATGAGAGCAGGGAGAAGGAAGAAGAGGGACTGGGAGGGACAGGGGAGAGGGACAGGTGCCATCTTAGTACTTAAGAGGAAGATGCCCGAAGAGAGCTGATGCTGTCTCAAAAACCAAGTAGAAGAGGCTGGAGCACTGTGGCTAGGCCACACCCCTTATGAGACAGAGGCTAACACTGAGGCTGAGCAAAAGCCAAAGTGCCCATCTGATCTTAGGGATGGAGTTGGTCTGCTCCAACCCCCAGACCTGGCACTGACAGACAGACAGCCCCCGGAGACTGAAACGCCCACGTCAGAGGAAAGCATGCTACCTGTCCACCAAACCCAAAGACTGGCTTCTTCAAGGGAGGGGAAGTTTTTTAGGACAAGACGGCTGCCACCTTATCATGGGTTATTGGTCTGGTGAGGAGTTGAGGACCTGTGACCTAATATGGCACTGGTACTGGGTGGCACAGAGTTTAGCAACTCTTGGTACAGTTTCCACAGGCGCAAATCAGTGTGGCTGATCCATTCTTTTTTTTTTTCGAGACAGGGTTTCTCTGTAGCTTTTTTGGTTCCTGTCCTGGAACTAGCTCTTGTATACCAGGCTGGCCTTGAACTCACAGAGATCGGCCTGCCTCTGCCTCCCAAGTGCTGGGATTAAAGGCGTGCGCCACCACTGCCCGGCCTGCGCCATTCATTTTCAAAGAAATGTTAAGAATGTCTGGACTCTTTTGTGGTGATAATTACATGTTGGCTCCGAAAAGTAATTGTGACACATGGCAGCCAGTGAGAATGAACAAGAGCTCCTCGTACAGGATGCAAGCCCTCAGAACTGCCATTCTTAGTGAATGTCAAAACCGAGGCTCGGGATGGACCACTGTCTCCACTTAAGGTGAGTAAGGTCCTGGCCACACAATGCATTTGAAAGACGAATCTGATCCAATTCTGTGTGAGCGGTATTAGGGCCGATTATTTATATGGTAATTGGTTAACTTCCTGGATGCAGGATTTGGTGGCATTTTATTGATGGAACTGTCTGCATCCTCACGCTTCTTGAATTGATGGCTGGCCTCTTTGTAGAGGCTAATGCTTCATTTTCTACCAGCAAAACAAGGGCTCAAACCAGAAAATGGGGAGAAAGTTTTCCTCGGGCCAACTCTGACTCAACTTTGAACAGAAGCCCATTATGGTATCATTACTATAGGAATCTATTTTTTGACTTCCATACTTATTTTGACTATACTATTTTCAGTTGGGATTTGAGAAGAAGCCAGATTTCCAACACGGAATTCATGTAATCAACATTTAGAAAGTGCCCAACAAAGCAAGCCCGCGCCACTCCTGGGTTAAGGCCAGCTACAGCAGTGGCCGAGTATTGTGATGTAACTGTATCCCAACCAGGGGAAGATTTAACTATGAATAAATGTAAATTCTTTTATTCCTCTTTTGTTTCTGGGCATCTGGCAAACTCTTCAGTATGATTTCAGTAAGAAGAGTAGAGACACAGGTTCTAGCTTGCTCTTGGCTGATATTCCCTCTTTTAATATTCTATTTTCCATTTTTGTCTGTTTATGTGTGTCCCTTTATATAAGACACACATGTGGCAATCAGAGGACACCTTGAAGTCATCAGTTATGTCCTTTTGCCATGTGGATTCCCAAGCTGAATTCAGGCCTTCATGTTTGGGGATAAGTCCCTTTCCTAACTGAGCCATCTTTCTCACCGGCACCATTCTGAGCCCTGCTTTTGGAGAGAGGGTCTCATGGATCCCAGACTTGATTCAAACTTAGTGTTTAAAGAAGGATGACCTTAAACTTGTGATTGCTTTGCCTCTACTGGAATGGTGGGATCACAGAAGTGCTGGGGACTGGACCCAGGGCTTCCACCACATTAAGTGAGCCTTCTGCCAACAGAGCTACACCCCCAGCCCCACACTTTCTTGTTTTTAAATACGCTGGGAAAGAAGAGCTAATGTCACTTTTACTTACTTTATCTTCCAGCAAATCTTATCAATAACTACATGGTATCTGGTTAGAAGGTTTTATAAATAATTTATCTTGTACAATTTAAAAAAATTTTAAGGTCATTAGGATGAGATTAGGAGCAGTAGATTTTAGATAATCTACAATAAAAAAACTGAGAGAAGAGGCAGATGATCCGATGCCTGGAGGCTAAACCACGATGTAATTTCCCCCTTGAGTTCATGTTCCCTTATTTGTCCCCACCAATATACAAAGCCACTGTGGTGGCTTCAATGAAAATGGCCCCCACAGGCTCACGTATTTGAATGCTTGGTCCCCAGTTGGTGGAACTGTTTGGGAAGGATTAGGAGGTGTGGCCTTGTTGGAGGAGGTGTGTCACAAAGGATGGGCTTCAAGGGTTCAAAAGTCGACACCAGGTCCAATCTCTTGTCTCCATGCCTCCTGCTTGAGGATCAGATATAAGCTCTCAGCTACGCCTCCAGCACCATGCCTGCCTGCTTGCCCTGGGCACCATGAAGGTCATAGATTCTTAACAGTCAGGAAACATGAGGCCCAGATTACATTCTTTGGTTTTGTATGTTGCCTTGGTCATGGTGTTTTATCACAGCAGGCAATAATAAAAGTAACTAAGGCAGGCATGTACGGTTTTCCCTTCTCACTAGATGTATTTAAAGTGTTGTTTCCTAATTATGTTTAGTCTTTCTAAAACACTAAGTATAAACTCAACCAAACCCCATCTAGTGTATGTAACACTGAGCTGAGCTGGGTTCAGTTTGGAGGTGAGGGGATGGACTTGAGAGTCAGACAGACTGGGATTCTGTCTCAGTTTAGTGACTGTGGAATCATGTTATGTTTGTGGGGCATCGGGACATATCTTAGTAATGTGCCCAATGAAATAATGTGACCTGTACGCTGCATAAATGGCAGCAAAAGCCACCTTCTTCATTACGGAAAGCACTGTGGAGACTTTGCTTTCGAGAATTTTAAGCAGCTGCATTCAGAGGGGACAGAATTTGGGTTATGGAAATGGATTGCCACTTGATTGCTGGGTGTGCTGTCTGAAGACCAGGAAAGGTAGGGATGTCAGATGCTACTTGGGACTCCTGGGCACGCAGGCTTGGGTGGAGGTGTGTGTGTGTGTGGGGGGGTGCTCACTGTCATGGGGAGTGTGTGCAAGTGAAGTCCCGGGGTGTGGGAGGCATGCAGGTGTCACTTACGCGGGGGTGACGCCCTTGGGCAGCCCCAGGGCATTGACAGCGACTGGTGGCGGCTGCGAGGGCAGCAGGGCGCTGAGGAAGGCTGCGGGAGTCTGACCAGGGCCGAAGCGGGCGGGCGAGGCGCAGTGCGAGGAGCTGGGCAGCGGTGGCGGAGGCGGTGGCGGCAGCGGGAACACGTCTGGCACCGGGAAGGCAGCTGAGGGGCTGAAGACGGGCGGCGGCGGTGGTGGCGGCGATGGCGAGGACGGTCCCCACATGGCCTCTGGTTCCACGAAGGGAGGCCCGGGCACGCGGCCGAAGGGCCTGGGCGTAGGGGACAGAGGCGATGGCAGGCTGGACGAGCTGGGGCTGGAGGTGGGTGTGGCCAGCCCCGACGCCGGACCCAGGTTCTGCGCTGCAATGAACTGCTTGGGACGAGCATAGTTGAAGGAGCCGGAGGACTGCATGGTGGCGGCGCGGGAGGCCAGCGTGCTCATGGGCTCCGCGGGCACCGGCGACACGCAGGCCGCGAGCTCGGGGAAGGCGGGCGGCGGCGGGAAGGGCGGCGACGGGGGCGCGCTGCTGCCGCTGCTGCTGCTGTTGCAAGGGAGACCCGGGGGCGCCGGGGGCCAGGCGCCCGATTCCTGCTCCAAGCGCACTTGGTTCTGCAGCTGCTGAAGCTTCAGAGGATCCCTGGGGACACACAGAGAGAAAAGTGACATTTTCAGAGAGGGGGCGCATCCCAGGTGGAGAGACACACTCCCTATACTCAGTATCTCACGGGTGCCTGACACGAGGTGGACCCTGAATATAGCACAGGTGTATAGTGAAAGCAGTTGGTTGATCCGCTATGGACAGAGAGGGCAATGATAATGACAATGGCTCATTTCAACCCTGTGGAAGGGGCTATGGGGATGGCTCTGTGCTCACAATGATCCAGAGCAAACACTGCTCTGGGCGAAGTTAGGTTCCCAGACCAATGGCTTCCAAAGGCCAGTAACCAGGCCCAGGGGATCCCTCACCCTCTTCTGGACTCCGAGGGCACTGCACTCATCCACATGCATTATAATTTAAAAGACCCTACTTTGCCTACTATGATTAAAGCTGTAGTATGATTTTCAATAGCCGTGTTGTAACAGAACCAGAAGAAGCACTAAGAAAAAAAATGTAGATGAGTTAACAGTCATTTGTAGACAAATTTGGAGGGAAAATTTTTTGTCAGAACAAAAAAGCTAAAATTAAGAACAAAAACCACTTGAAGCTATTTCTATAGATCCCAGTTGGTCTGCTTTGCCTCTTTCACTGTTCCCAACTCAATACTAATACTATTGCAAGTCGAGGTTTTCACTTCAAACTGGATGCAAAGGAATGATGTCTTATGATGGGGAAACTGAGGCAGGATGATTGAAGATTTGAGGACATCCTGGGCTACAGAGTAAGAACCTGGCTCCAAAAACAAAACAAAGCTGGGCATGCTGACTCATACCCGTAATCCCAGAAGTTGGAAAGATCAAGGGTTCAAAGCTCTGCTTAGCTACAGTGATGCATTTTCGTGGGTGTGTGGGTGTTTTTACCGGCATGTATACCTGTGCACCTCCTAGGTGCTGGGCTGTCTTTCCAGACGAATTTTCAGTTTTTTTTTTTTTAAATTGAAGTTACTGAGCAGCTAGAAACCCACTCTTTCACTCAGAGGCTTTCGTTCTTGTTTGGATTATCTGTACACCTGCTCTATTTTGTTCAGTCAGGCAAACACAGACGCCCATGGTTGGCCACAGGAACTTCAGAAGAACCAGGGCCTGAACAATCAGGTCAAGTTCCGTGAGAGGGCAAAGTTGTGCACTGCATTTTAAACTTTGAAAAAAGTGGGGGGAAGAGGGAGTAGGTAACTCGTGAATAAACTTGCTGCACCAATCATGAACCTTAGAGTTCAGAACCCACATTGAAGTTGAGTGTGGAATATTCCTTTACAATGTGTGAATATATGTCACTATAAGGCTGACTGGCCACTAGCTGGCCAGGATAAGGTTAGGTGGAAGAACCAAACTGAAAATGCTGGTAAGAAGAAAGGCAGAGCCAGGGAGTCGTGAGCAGAGAGAAACAAGATGGGCATTCTGTACTGAGAAAAGGTACTGAGCCAGGTAGCAGAGCCTAGGTAATTTAAAAGGGTTCATTTAAATGTAGGAGGTAGCTAGTAATAAACCTGAGCTACTAACTGGGCATTTGTAATTAATATTAAGACTCAGTTTACTTGGGAGCAGCTTGCAGGACAGAAACTTCTGCCTACAGCTGGGCACACCTGTAAACTCAGCACTCAGAAGGCAGTGACGGGGTCCCCAAGGCAGGATAGCTAAGTACCAGGAGAAGCAGTGAGCTCCGGACTGTGTGGTAGAACTGGCCTCCACCTTAAAGGCGGAGGGCAATGGAGGAAGAAGACACCAGATATCAACCCCTAGTCTACACATACACACATACACGTTGCACAGAAACATACATTCACCATGCAAACACACTACACACATTAAAGAAAATATTTGCCAAATGACTTTTGCTTGCTTATTTGTCCCCAGGCTAAACAAAGGTTCAAGAAACTCAAAGCACTAAAAGGAATGGAAGGGGCAGGCAGAAGAATTGAAGGTTTGCTATCAGAGGTCATTAGATGGAGGAGCATCGCAAGTTCTAACATCCTTCCTGTGCCTTTGACAATAATCCAGTGGAAAGAGGACACCTACATTCACGGAAAGGCAAAGAAATCCTTTCTGGAGAAGACAGCAAAGAGCGGTTGGTTCTCAATTCTTAATCTGTGCTAGGCATCAAAGATGTTTAATAACAAAGGACTTCGTGGGATCCCACTGAACTTAATTTGAGTGCTTTAAAAGCAGCCCAGCCGCGGCTGAGACTGGCCACTCCCATGAGATTCCAGATGGCCCTGTGGTTTGGTAGACTGTGGGGCACACGTGATCCCACTTCGTGTGTTTAGGGGCAGACTAGGAATAGAAGTTGTAAAAGCCGCCCACCAGCTCCAGAAACCATTGTGCAGGCAGCCACTCTCCCTCTGATTTCCTCCAACCCCTCCCACACCTGCCTTCCCTGGCTCCTTGCAGCTGTGGAGGATGCTGCTCCTGGTGGCTTTCCCCAAGGGCCTGCTCCCTAGGCTGCCAGCCTCGCTCTTCCCGCTCTTCCGGATAGCAGGAGAAACAGATGTCTCTGAAGACAATTTAAGTGTGGCCTGCATCAGCAAATAGCTGGGTGGCGCTGGGACTGTTCTGGAGACCACAGACTTTCTATCAAGGACGAGGGAACAGCTCCCTGGAACCACCTACATTGGTTTTGATTCTTTCCATAAAACCAGTCTTGCTCGAGGAAGAACTAGACAGTCCCTGCTTCCTGACTGTGAACACAGAGAGACCAGCTGCCTCAAGTCCCTGCTGCTATTAATTTTCTGCTACGATAGTCTATTTGAAAAAAAAAAATAGGAAGATGTGTTAACCCAAAATGTCGTAGAGTTGCCTGCGCACCGCTCGGAATAATCTAGTGGTTTGGGTCCTGTTGTATGTTAGAAGAGAAATGAAGACCCTCACCAGGATTGTTATTCTCCCATTTTTCAGTGCCTCAGCCTGTGGTTAAGAGCACAATGTTATGTTCGAGAAACAGAGGCAGAAACAGGACACCAAAACACGGACGATGAAATCTTCAAGCATCTGATTTGATTCACGCTGGAGCAGCAGTTGTATTTAAATGACCTTGACAGCAGAATCCTGAGATAACAAAATGTGCCATTTGAAACCGCCATCTCCACTTTTATCTGGTTGCATCTATGGAACTTGATTGTCACAGAGATGGGAAGGCAAAGAAAGTTAAAGACACCAGAAAGCTACATCCGTCCATGCTCTTTGGAAATCACACACAAGTTGTTTGTCATTACAAAAAAAAAAAAAAAAAAATTGGCTGTCTGGTTTCTCCACCTCTTTATCCTGCTGGTTTTTCTCTGAAAATGAAGCTACAACAAACCTTCTGGAAATCCTCCTTGTGCAAGAAATCCTGGCTCTGAGCTCCTGAAGGCCTTAGTCACAAGCACGCTTTTCAATGCCCTAGTCTCCAATCTTTGGTTAGACACAACTCACCCATCAGATTCTCCCCACTTCCTTCTTTCTCCTCTTCTCACCACACCCCCAATTCAAAAAGTCTAAGAATTTCCCTGCTCTTAACACACCCTACTGTTCTCCAAGTTTCAATACTGCAGGAAACAAAACCGCCCAGAGTTTCTGTGCAGCGCCTGTCACGGGCCATTTACAAACAGGAGAAGAGGAAGGGCAACATGCATCAGGTTAGAGAGAGCTCAGAATCCCTTTGATTCATTCACCTCAGCAGGCACGCCATCACGAAAGAAACTTGACCTTCGTGTAATTAAAACAAAAACAAAAACAAAAAACTGGGGTCATAGTTTCCTCCCAACATCGTTCTTCACTTTGACGGCTCCTTGCAGGGACAGCATCTAGGACCATTAGATTTTGACAGTTGCAGGTGTTTTGATGACAGAGGCTGGCTGGTTCGCAGAATCCCATGCTGGGCCTTTTTCTCCAAGTACTCAGTATAGAGATTTGTTAAAAGACGAGCACCTGTACTAACTGTTCTAACTTGGGGGATTGATGACCAAGCTCAAGATAAACGATAAGAAAAGAAATTTCTGGAAAACAACTTTTAAGTTAATTGGAAATTCCCAGTATCTCTCCTGGGATCAGTGTCTGGGTCCGGGTGGGGAGAATTAATCTGTCCCCTGTCCTCACTGATAAAGATGTAGTAGTCATAGCCACCAAGAGACCCTTCAGACAACAAGGACCAAGAACAGGTGTGCTTTAGGAATAACAATATTTCTTACACATTTCCTGTCATTTTTTGCCTGGAGGGCCCAGAAGCCACTGCAAGGTGAGGAGCTGCCGAGCATCTCCCTGGTCCTGCTGTTCATGGACAAGGAGTGCAGCTTCCGCCCTCCCATAACACTTAGCGAGGACTGCGCAGAACAGCCTCAGATGACAACGAACATTCTGACTAGAGCGCTTTGCCCTTTGGAGTTCATGTGGCACAAGTTCATGTGGTTCGTGGACGGCAGTGAAGAATTTTCGGGAATTTCACAGTGAAGGCAGAGTTTTGACTCAGAGCCCTGGGCATTCCCCAAATCTATTTTTCCCCCTCTGGTGAAATTAGCTAAGTATCCAGAGATGAGAAAGGTGAAGGCATTAATTTTGAGAATTTACAAGGAGTGCAATATAAAGCCCAGGGGGCCTCAATTCAGGTGTTGATTAAATTCTTTCTAAAACTTTACTATGCCAGTGTTTCACTAATTTTGTTTTTATTCCATTACTTATGCCGCAATCTATGGTCTCATACAATTAAAAACACACAGCAGCTTGTTTTGCTTAGTGCTGGCTCTTTGTTGCTGATTGTAAAAGGCCTAAAAATCACAATCCTGAGAAAGTTAATTTACATAATTAATATGTAAATCACAAAAGACCAATCACATATGTGTATGAAAATGCTATAATGAAATCCACCAGTTTGAATGTTAACTTCAAAATTAATTTTAAAAAGAGCAAAAAAAAAAAAGCCGAATGAGATCATATTACTCTGCCTTAGAGGGGTTATGAGTTCAAAAACAATTACAGATTCAAACACATTTTCCTAAGAACGGGAGGGTGAACAGGGACAAAGATGTGAGGTTTGTACAAAATATCACATAAGAGAATGGTAAAGCCAAGTTAAAAGTGACCCCTTCTTGGGAATAAGTATTATGTATTTCATGGATTGCCAAATAGCATAGGTTCCTATACAAAGTCCCATTCTTTGATCTTTAATTCAGTTTGAGACTTTTATAAATCTTGTTGACTCCATCCAGAGCCAGAACAGAACACAATTAATTTACACAGGATGGTTCAAGGGAGAAGTGGTCTGGTCACACTCCACACACGACTGGAGCTGCTTTTAGAGAGATCTGTCCTTTGCACTTAGAATAAGAGTAGAAAGACAGTAGCCTTGTGTCTCAATTAATAAAGCTGATCTCTGTTTGAAGTCATTCCCTGGAGAGAAATAGGAGGGGAGAGAGAGAGGGAAGAGGAGCAAAAAAGGGAGAGGGAGAGAGAGAAAGAGAGAGAGAGGGAGGGAAGGAAGGAGGGAGGGAGAAAGGGAGGGAGGGAGAGAGAGAGAGAGAGAGAGAGAGAGAGAGAGAGAGAGAGAGAGAGAGAGAGAGAGAAGAGGGGGAAGAGAGGGAGACGGAGAGAGGGGAGAAGAAGAGGGAGAGGGGAGACGAAGAGGGAGAGAAGGAGAGAGAGCAATTGCTTCTACTTTGTAATCTTCCTGGGAATTTCTGGGAAAACTGAAGGGTGACTTTATTTCTCGTTTGACACAAGAAATATGGACCAAGAGGTTGGGGGAGCTGTGGTCCGTCAAGTACGGATGAGATTGCTCATCAGAGCTGAATCCCGCAACTGACCCCAGAGAGGTGGAGAATTCTCATGCAGATCTGTGCAGAGCCAATGCTTTACAGGAGGAAATGGCCACGGGGGCCTCAGTGAAAGCTGCAGAGTCTGCTTCATTATGCTTACAGTCTCACCAAGTGATCAGGGTTTTTAGCCTGACAGAGCAGAAAAGACTCAGGATGGACTTAGATGATTCCTGCAGTCACGGGGAAACCTAATGGATCAAACCACGTGAAACACTGGCGTTCAGCCTCTTTGGGGGAGGAATGCAGGGTCAGGTTCTGGACATTTAACTAGGCATCACGGAGAAATGCCTGACATGATTTTCATTTCTGCTGCTTCAAAGGCCCGTGGACACGGCAGGAAGATATTAGTTGTTGGTTCCTATAAAAGCTGCGCTAATTTAGTGGACATTAAAGGAGCATGAGCTGTTCCCAGTTGAAAATGCATGCTATTAACTCCTAGCACAGATAAAGTACACTTTTGAACAAGTCTGTTTGCTAACCTTTTTGGTCGACGCTTCGGGTAGAATCAATGATCTCATGTCTAACTGAAACACCAAAGAAAACTCCCTGTGAGAAACATGTGGAGGACCCTTCAGATCTTAAGCATAAAATTTCCAGGAGGTTTTGAAGACCTGGGGTGGGAGGGGGAGTAACTAACCCTACATCTTACAATGAGACAAAGCATTTGGCATATTTGGGGATGGTTAGTATTTCTCGAACTTCCCATTGTAGAGGCTTCTACCATATCGTCTGTGGTTTCCATTTCAGCTACACTGAGCAGCCTCAAAACAAGGGTGTGCAGCCAGTGTTTGTAAGAATGGCTTACTACTGAGGGTCAAGGGTCACATCTTTGAAAACAATCACCGTTACCTGCTCACTCCAATGTCTTTACGAAACAGCAGCTCTTCCTCTTCCCTAGGCTCCCTTTCTAATTTCTTCTCGACAGTACCTTCACTGCTACTCACAGGCAAACTACTAAGTCAATATTTACCTAACTTAATTAAAGTCCCCAGATGTATCTGTTCCGTCGAGCTGAATGGCACTGAGCCACACAGAGCTGCCTGTTTCTACAGAGGCAATCTTAGAGGTAAAGCCACTAACTACCATAGAAATTATTTACAAGTGAGAACACAGAGTCAGCAAAACAGGAATGTTCCAGCACTTTCACTCCGGTGATACCATGGGCATTTGTATTCTTGGAGAATTGTTTATCCACCCTGGAGCTGGTTTTTAAATTTAAAGTGGAAATTCATAACGTAAGATGAGATCCTACTAAACTTTGAGATCTTATACCATGGCCTCGTGAGTCCTTTAAGATTTAATTGCAGTAGCGGGTTGGAGAGATGACTCAGAGTTTAAGAACACTGACTGCTCTTCCAGAGGACCTGAGTTCAATTTTCAGCAACCATATGGTGGCTCACAAGCATCTATAATGAGATCTGGCGCCCTCTTCTGGTGCACAAGCATATAAGCAGGCAGAACACTGTATACATAAAAAAAATAAATCTTTAAAAAAAAAGATTTAATCACTGTAAAGAAACTCCTTTTAAGAGAACTACCGAACAAGGATATCAGTCCAAATTTGGTATTTATTGGTGTGTATAGCAGAGGCATGAACACATCTCTCTCTCTTACACACACACACACACACACACACACACACACACTCATGCACACACGCATGCACGCATGCATACACACAAGCACACGCTATAAGTCCCAGAGGCCTTCCAGGGAGATCATCAGAGCATAGCCTTATTCAACCCTGACCCCAAGCCAGCCATCCCTCCTTCTAGGCTGCCTGTGTCAGGATTAGTGTCGGATAAGGTTCTGCTGTGTTGCTCGCCCTGGAAGGACTCTGGGACGTCCAGCATCCAAGCAAATCTCTCCAAAGTTCACACATGCTGTCACCTTGGGTATAAAGGCCATGCCATGCTGTTCAGTGCGGTCGCACTGCCTTTCTGATGGATCTGTGGCAAGCGACTCACCCGGCCCTGTCTTGATGCACTCTTGTCCCCTGTGGTCACCAACAAACCATCCTTGGTTTCCTTTTTCTGACCCTGGTTTGATTCCCTTTCTGGATCTTTCCTATGCTCTCTAAATCTGGTATCTCCCAAGATTTAAGGGTTTTCCTGACATTGCAACAAACCATCTTCACCCTCAAGCATGGTGGGCAGCATCCATGACTGGACTGGGATGCTCATGGCCAAAGGCCACAGCTTGGACGTTGACTTTCTTCATGCTCCTCTTTGTGTAGACCAGCTTCACTCTCATTCCCTGACCTTTGACTTGGGAAAGAGTTCTGGTACCCACTTCTACAAAACTTCTAACTTCGCATGTGCCAAACAGAGTGTCTCTCACCTAAAACTAATTTCTCCTCCTAACAACACCTGACATCCATAATCCCAGCAGCCGATGCCAGATGGTCCTAAAACCGCATTTTCAGCGCTGGTTCGGCGACATATTTTCATTCTCCCAAGTTAATCTCCTTGCTTTCTTCCTCCTTCATCTTTCCCATGCATTTCTCTATTTGTAGAGTCCTGCCTCTGCCTGCTTCTTTCAGTGTACTGAAGTGGTCTTGAGTCTCCAACATCCACGTCAAAGCCCATGTCCTCCTGCAGCCCCACCTAACACTGTCTCGCGTTCTTCCTCTTTCCTGCAGGTGGATCCAAGGCCCTGTCAAGAGCAGCTTCAGTGGCATCTCCCACCTATCAGGCAGGCCTCCCTGGGCCAGGCTAGTATTCTTTTGGGCTTCCTTATCATGACAGTGCATTATACACAAATGCCACTAAATCCCTGTGAAGAGACTGCCAGGCATATGTAGGAGAAGAAAATATGCCTTGTAATAGAAGGAAAGGAATTCACATATTTGTATTTATGAAAATATAACCTAAGTATTGGCACTTCTGTAATAACAGTAGTTACAATTTTGGCTTTGTAGTGTCCAAGATAAGAAACTTCCATCCCCAAAGAAGTGTGTTTGTGAACCTGGCAACAGAGTTCCTAATTTGGCATCTGCGAGGCACTCCATCGTGTTCCAGGCAGTGGCAGGCTGTACCCGTGCCCATTTTCCATTTTATTTGGTTATCAGTCAAAAATGAATTGTGTTTGTACTTGCTTTGAGAAGTGACTCTGGGATCTTTTTGGGGCTTGCTGAGAACTTCAGTCTTCCCTAACTGACTCTTTTCCTTCACAGGCCCCATTTCCCGCTGTCTCTAAATAATGAAATGTCAAAGTTGGTTCCTCTATAGAAAGAAGATATGGCTCCCTTCTGGGTCCATCATGCCATGGGCATGATATACATAAAGACACAATAACATGTCCTGAACCAGGCAGTAGTGAGGACCTCAGCCGGGGGTAGAATGGGCAGCATTGTTGATGAGAATGCCCGAGACACAATTGCTGCCCACACTGGTTCTTTTTCCAAGAGCCTTATACTAAAATAAAATGTGCTATATGCAGGAAGGAAGCCAGTCACATGCAAAGAATCCAAGTGGGTAGGTAACAGGCAGAAGATAAAGAAGTAAAAATTGGGATATGTTTTTAATATCTAAATCCATATAATGTTCAGAATAATTTATCTTTAAATTTCATATGCAAATGATTTTTCCTTCTGCTCTTTCTCTTATTTTCCAATTTAAAAACACTTACCCTAATGGTCCCCCAAACCAATTTTCTTATTGTACAGATGTGGATTATTATTATTATTATTATTATTGCATCCCCGGGCCCTGCATCAATGATGGGAGAACTGTCCTTTCATAACGACCTTTCTTGTCATTTTAGGATCTGCCAGGACAGAGTGATTCCAAATAATTAATAAATAAATAAATAAATAAATAAATAAATAAATAAAATTCTACAGTGGTATTCAGGAAGAGGCAATGTCTTCGCCAGCATGACTGAGGAGGGCTTTCTCCCCTATGTCTCCTCAAATGGTCTGTCCTGAACACAGTGGCTCTTCTCTCTGCATTCAGATGCCCTCAGCCCTGTATGCCTTCTGCTAAGCTTGCTTATTTCAAGAGGTCATACTCTTTTGGGAGCTTTGTAGAAACATTTTTATTCTGGTACTTGCTTAAGATATATGTGGGGACTCAGGGCCCCTGCTGCGGCTGCTCCCTGCTGATCCCTTTAATGGCCGAATGTCCCTGCTTCTTTCGAGAAGCTGTCCTGCCTGCACTGGAGGGCCCTGGTTCTCATAAGCTTAGTCTGAGGCTTAGGTAGAGCCCACAGTCTGCAAGCACGGCCTGCTCCATGATATAAACTTAGACTCAAAGTCAACTGACTTTTATGGTTAGCTGTCTCAGGTCCTTGGAGAAGGAATACTGCCTCCAGGCACCTCCCAGTGTCAGTCATCAGAGAACTTTCTGTATTACTTGAACTCATATCTGCACCACGTGTATGTATGTATCCACACGTTTCCCACTGGCTCATTGTGAAGAGCTGAGAGGTCTTCTTCCCTGACTGTCTCCCATGTATGAGACAAGGCCTCCTCTTTCCAGTCCAGATGTCTTCCCTGAAGCCTCTGAGCCACATTGCTGCAAGCCAGTCTCTCATGCATCAGCTGGGGCCCAGCCACGGGGGCATGTTTGGCAGCTCTGGACTGTGTCCATTGATGGCTCCTCTTGACTCTGCCAGGCTTTCTTTGTCTGTGGCAATGAGTGTCCACGTCAGAATAAGATGTTTTGTCATTTTTCATTTTGTGAAGATCCTTGCTTGCATAAATGGCTGTGTCCGTCCCACCTTGCCCACAGATGCGGCTTCAGAAACAGGACAACCAGAGATAGGGATCGATTTTGATGCTTCCATCTTGTCATTTCCTTTAAGGAGACCCCAGTCTACTCTAAAACTGTGGGTGGTAAGGAGGGAAAGTCTAAGTGGGAAGAGGGCTGACAGAGACCACCTTCTATAACATAGGTCTTTATAGATACCTGACTTTGTGCAGAAGCCATGTATCACCCTCACATGAGGCTTTTTAGTGTCGTTTTCCTAATATATAAACTACTTTTTTTCTAGAACCATGCTCTGCCCACCAGATGTGTGTGTGTCGGGGGGGGGGTTGTTAGTCAGATCTCCTCACCCACCAACGGGGTCATCATCACATTATTTCGAATGGGGATTTCTCAGCTTACGGCAATGTCCCCTTGATAGGAAACTACAATCCATGCACACCGCCGGGACCAGACCCTCTGTGAGCTCTTCACATTCCCGATTCGGTTTCTCACATCGTTCCTGACAGTGTCTCAGCCTGGAGGCAGTTGAATCTTCCCTGAGTGACACTGTCCTGTTCCTTCGCCACTTCCTCTTCTAGATGAGTCTTAACCATCCCTCTTAGAAGCTTCCAGATTGGCTCAGTGTACAGTTGTATAAGCCTTGGCTGTTCTAGAAGCACCTTAAGAAGGCGATAGGTGAGGGTCCATGCTGTTCTTTGGCTTCGAGGACTCAGGACTCTCTTCTTAAGGAGACTTGATCGTGTTGGTCATCTCCCAGTAGTGCTGGAAGAGGCTCTTTCCTCTAGCCACTTCTGGAACCAACTGTTGAAGGTAGATACTCAGGGAAGATGAACCGGGAGACCCAGACCCCAGAAGACTGGCTGACCCCTGGGAGCTTGAGTAATTTCTATTTCCATCAGAAGAAAATGCTGGGTTAAGGAAAGTCCCCTCGCTAGGCGGTGGTGGCACACACCTTTAATCCCAGCACTTGAGAGGCAGAGGCAGGTTGATCTTTGTGAGTTCGAGACCAGCCTGGTCTACAGAGCTAGTTCCAGGACAGCCAGGGCTACACAGAGAAACTAGAAAAAAATAGAAGAAAAAGAAGAAAAAAGGAAAGTCCCCTTACAATCCCAGGAATTTCTGTGGTAAAGGAAGTTGCACCAGGAGAGGAGACACTGTGCTGTTGTCCTAGCAACTAAACAGCCTGGAAACCGAAGAAGAGAATTACTTATCCCCTCCCTTCCCCGTGTCTGACGCTACTTGGGTGTGTGGGGGGGGCTCCTTGGAAAAACCTCATTAACCACCGGTATTATTAATATCATTACTTCTATCACCAAGACACATATTGCCAGTACTGAGTGTTAGCAACAATTAATCATTAGCAACAGCCTTAATGAGCCTTAACCATGTACAACAGCCAGCATTAAGTTCTTTATTTCTCTAAGCTCATCCAGTTTTACAAAAACAGTAGGAGATGAGCCAGTTTATAATCTTCCCTTTCCAGGACCTAAGCTCACACAGCTGGGAAGCAGGAGAGATCTGTCTCAGGTCTACGGTGTGATGGGACTCCTAACCAAAGTCCCATCTTCTCTGACCCTGAGCATGTGTGACATCACTTCAGCCACAGGGGATCTTTCTAGCCTGGGTTTCCTCCTGAGAGGATGGCCCTCAGTATCCCTATCACTACGCCAACATTGCAACGACACTCACAACAGCTATATATAGACATACCCTGGCTGTGTCCTAAAGACACCCTACTGACTCAAAAACAGTTACGTCCCACAGACTGGACTTTAAAAACTTCTGTTGGGGAAATGATAAGAATGTATCAAGCAACCCAAAGGAGTCTGCTTTCTGAAAGCAGGAAATTAAATCCCCTCCCCCAGTTTCTCCCTTCAGTTTTGAGATCCTCCGTCAGCATTTGTTTCTCGTGTTCTCTACCGACTAGACAGTGTCTGTAGCTGGACCCTGCAGATCCCAAAATGTGAGGAGCAGGAAGGTGTGATGGATGGGGGACGGTTCTGTGCTCAGATTTTGCAAGTCCTCAAAATGCCTGAGGATCAAAAGATGGCTAACTCCTGTCACCAGTGTGTGAGTGTGGACGTTTGTGTACACTAAGTAGTACCCTCCTTCACACCTCTTCAAAGAGAATGCCTGCTGTAGAACAAGAAGCAGACAAAATGGTGTACTAAGCAGCAAGAATTTTGCTCTTATAAAAGCTGGCGTTGGCTGTGAACGCACAGGCAGCCCCCCACCTTTTTTTTTTAAAGCATCCCTGCTATTGAGCTCCCGGGGGGCTCTTCTCTGCAGACGTGACTATGGACTGCTAGGTGAGCTGTGTGGCTTTTTACACCACTCGGGTCTGAAGATCTTCATGATCTGTGACATAGAAATCTGTATGGCTTTTTACATAAAATACTTTAAAAATCCCTTCCAGGTTGTTAAAAAGCAGTGTCTAGCCATCAAGACGAGACAGTGGAGTCTTGCTACTGGTACTCTTCTGCCATCCGGTCTCTTGAGGGATTGTGTCACTAACTATGGCAGACTCTAGGAAGACTGTGGGTTTTCACATGCTCAGGAAAAGAGTATTTTAAAAGGAGGATTCTTTTCAGTTTTCCATGAATGCAGGCCTATCTCTGAGGAGCTTATTAAATAACTTATCTGAATACGGAAGACACTGCCAACAAGATCTCGCGTGTACTTCAGTGTTGCGGGGGGAATGAGTGAGAGGAATATGCACAGTCGGCTCTGGGGACTTGGAGTGATCTATTTTCCATTAAAGGTCAGCCGTTGCTAGTTTAAATGTTAATAGCTAAGACATACAAGTCAAAGGTTCTGTGGTATGAATGCAGGCTCTGCCCAGTCACCAGACTCCCGGTCCCACCTCTCATCTGAACAGGGAAGAAGTTGTGAAAGAAAAAAAAATTTAAGAAATGTACTTGGCATGCTCAGGAGATGCAGCTTACCAGCACGAATGAAGAAATTTGTGGCCTGGGAAGGAACGATAAACTTGTAATGGCTTTTCCCCTTAGTTTCTGACCAGCTAGCCTTGGCATTCCTCAGAAGCCAAAGGGTGAGGTGCAAGACTGACAGACGTGGCCGGCATTTCCCCTCAGGAGGCAGATCCAACTTTTAGCAGTAAATGAAATCTAGCTACATGTTTCTTGGGAAGAGCTCCCTGAGAAATGGCTAACACAACTACCATAATTCTGAGGTACAACAATCCAATTATTTAGCATAATTACTCTCAAGAAAAAAAAACAAAGCCTAGAAAAATCTATCAAGGCATCCCGCCTTTTCCAGCATGCTGACATATGGCCGTACGTAGTCCATAGTCCAGAGTCGCTAATCTAGCATTCTGTCAAGTGGAATTTTCTAGACTATGGTGTTTATGACTAATTCCAAAACCATAAAAAAGACTGCAAGATCTTGAAATGCCTTTCAAAGGGAAACACCATACATGTATGTACAGCTGTGGAGCGGAACTTACTTTACATGTCAGCCATGGATCTTGTACACACAGAGGTTTCTAGGAGAGACTGTGCATTACTTTCGCTAGGGGCGTAGGACAAGCAGATGAACGGATGTGGCTTTTTCTTTCCAATGTGCATAAGGTGTGGGTGAAAGGGAGGACTCTGGGTCGCCCTCATCCCTCAGCTTTAGACTGGGGATAGCATCTGTTCGTGCCAGTTTCTCATGTGAGGCCGTGGAGGTAAAACCTCTCCCCAGCAGGTTTAATCAAATCTTCGAAGTCTATGTTCTGTGTTCTAAGAGCAACGCAGCGGCACAGTCTACAGCCCAAGGAGAGCTGTGTTCCACGCCAGTCACGCAAGGACATGCCCGTGCTTTAGGGTAACACAGAGACAATCGTCCAGTATTTTATTTTCCAGCTGCACAGCCCCATCACACAGGCCTCCATACGCACCCTCATGGGTGAGTGCCCACCCCACCATACCCTAGGGTAGCCCTGTGCTTTCTAGACCCAGAGTCTTTACATGGCCTTCCATGAGGAGCATGATTATTGGCTCATTCAGTGACATGCTTGTGACAGCATTGACTGGACACTCAGATACCAGAGACCAAATTCTTTGGAAGGAATTACCTTTGAAGTTTTACTTAAACAAAAACGGATATTAAATGGATAATTGCTTTTTAGAATCTGTTTGGCTCAGTTTAAACACACACACACACACACACACACACACACACACAGCAATCCTTTCCTAAGTTATCTGTCTCACTGTGCTTCTGAGGGCATCGTTTATATTTCAGCTACTTGGGCTACTGTATCCCTGAAATAAAGTTGTTGTCAGGGGGACAGGGCAGGCACAGAAACCAATTTCTTTAGTATCTTCTATTTTCTTGGGTTTTAAGTCTTTAAATAATGAGATTGTCTTTTAAAGATTAATGAGAATCTCGTTAATCACTTTGACAGTCAAAGGTGTCTTAAGACCTTTTTGTGGACTAGGATCTCAAGGGGGCTTGTTCCATGAGATACCAAACAGGTTCCTCCCCATTGGAGGGGGACTTCATATCTAGCCCCAGGATGGGTTCTTATTGCTCTCTCCAGGTTTGTAACACAAACGGGGAAGAAGGAGATGACCACCGAGAATTTCGAATCCTAGTTCTGTTACACTGACTTGGAGCACAAAGGTTTGTCTATACTCCATCTAACATCTCCAGATCTGCTCTGTGAAAACATGGCAGCAGCTGGCTGCCTGTGGTTACTGAACCCTTGAACTGTATTACTCCAGGTCGAGATATGATATAAATTCAAAACAAACACCAGATTTTGATAATTGAGTTGAAAAGCAGAATGCAGAATGATCTCATCACTAATGTTCATATTATTTACATTCTCAGCGTATATGTTTTGAGTATACTGGGCTCATAAACTATATCATCAAAATTAATATCACTTCTTTCTTTTTGTGAAAAATTTACATTTATTTATTTTTGTGTGTGAGTGTGCGTGAGAAGTCACAGAACAGCCTGTGGGTTTTGTTCTCGTGGGAGTTGGTTCTCTCCTTCCACCATGTAGATCCCGAGGATTGAACTTGGGTCGTAATATTTGGCAAAACACACCTTACCCTCTTGAGCCATCTCGATGTTCCTCACTTGCTTCTTTTACCGTTTGAATGAGACCACTAAAAGATTAAGACTCTACACATAGCCCGCCTTTAGGGACCTTATCTTTCTACTGGACTGTGTTCCTAGAAGGTCGTTTCTTAGCTTTGCTGTGTCCTTTAATTTTGACCAGTTAGTTACAAAGCTAGGGTTTTTTTGTTTGTTTGTTTGTTTGTTTTACCTACAGATCATGCCCTTCACCCGTCTAATACATTAAAACTGTTTAGAATGTAGGAAGACACAAAACCAGTAATAGTCAAGACTTAGAGCCCACCTTTACATTCATACTGAGCTAAGGGGGAGTGGGCAGACTTAGACTGGGCAATGCCAGACAGTGGGTGGCCGCGGTTGTTAAACACACGTCAGCTCACTCCTGGAAGGCCACAGGCAATAGCTGTTATTGCTTTTTTGCTAATGCCCCTCAGGAAAATGAATGACAACAGTCTCTAGTAAGGTATGGCCAGTATGCTATGCACAGATCTTTAGATCTCAGGGAAAACTCACCCACTTAAAGATTACAATGGACTCTTCATACTCAAAGCAAAGGGTAGGCTTTTAACAAAAGCATTGCCTGTGTTTGATAAAACTCAGAGAAGCCTGGAAAACAGCCGCGAATACGCGAGTGTGTGAGTCTGAAAAACATGCCTCCCAGCATCACGAATTTAGCTCAGACCCACTGAGCGGCCCACACGCGCAGCAGCGCCTTTCCCTGGAATTCAGCTAACACAAACAAAACAGCGAAGGGAACCGGGCCGTCTCCATGAATAGCACATTGTTTTTTCATATTAGGGAAACTACTTACAACCTGAAATCTTGCCCTAAACAATCAGCATTTAATTCTCAGCGAGCGACTCTGGAGAGCGAGCCGCGATCACACAAGGGTTGCTTCACAGAAGGAGAAATGTGTCATGAAACGTGTATTTTCCTTTTGTCTTGAAACAGGGTCTCAGGTAGCCTAGGCTGACCTTGAATGGGCTGGCTAAGTAGCTAAGGATACCCTTGGGCTTCTGCTCCTCCTTTTTCCACTAGAGTGCCGAGATGGGAAGTGGGCACTGCCATACCCACTCAGTGTGAGGGATCAAACCAGAGCTTCTAGCAGGCTAGGCAAACACTCTACTCCTGAGCGACATCCCAGCCCCGTGACAATGTTTCCAACAACAGTAATACTGTGGAGAGCATTAACAGAGTGCGCTTAATCCCTTAAGAAAAGGTATATTTAGGAAAGCACATTCATTTTCTTCAAATTTTTGCTTTCTGTGTTTAAATTTTTTCATTGCATTTTAGTTAGCCCCCCCCTTTCTCTCTCTCCCCATGTGTGTGTGCATGTCTGTCTGACGACACACTCGCTACAGCATATATAGGGAGGTTGGAAGACAGCTTTGAGATGTTAGCAGATATCTTACTTCCCACCATATGGGTCCTGGGTTTTAAACACAGGTTTTCATTCTTGGCAGAAGGCTGCTTTACCCACTGAGCCATCTTGCTGGCCCCTCCTTTCTGTTTTTGATATATGTGTGTATCACTGTGCACACAGAGAGGAGAAAGCAGAAATACTAGGGTTCCTGACATATTATAATCTGAATACTAGTTGTTATCAGAGATTCCATGCAGCTAGAGGGATAGCTCAGTGGTTAGGAGCCTGTATTGCTCTTCCAGAGGACCAGAGGTCGTTTCCCTGCACCCACATCAGGTGGCTCACAACCACCTGCAGCTCCAACTCAAGAGATCCATTTCCTCTGGCCTGCATGGGCACCTGTGCACACATGCACACAACTAAAAGATTTCTGTATCCCATTGATATATTATGAGGGTGAAGTAGGATGAAGAAGCCGCAAAGAAGCCTTGAGGTTTTTTGTTGGTCAGCTCTGGGCTAGCAGGTTTTGCTCTGAGGTTGTAAAATATTAATACACTTAACTGATGCAGGCTCCTTGATGTGAGCAGTGATGGTTATAAAGATAATGTGTGTGTAAAATAAAAATCAATCATAGTATTCTCTAAACATTTCCCTTCTGGGGTATAAAGTTGTTCTCCATGTTTTGAGTCTTCCTGCACATCACTTATCTTTCCTCGGGACGTTAAAGCTATGGCCAGAAGAAGTAAGCAAGCTGAAAGTGAAGTCCTACATCTGAAGGCTACTATGGTGTTGATAGAGTTAATGCTACATTCGGAGCAATTTGTCAAGAAACAACTTCTCATGCTCTGTGTTTGCTGGTGGCAAAACCAGATTAACTTCACTGTTCACAAATGCATGGCGGGCAAGGAGTGACTGTCAGCTGAGGGCTGTGAAAGGGAGGAACCCTGGCCTGGAAAGAAGCAGAACGATCCCAGCAGTTCTGGGTTGATACTTCCAAATTGATCACTGAATTTTTCTAACTATATATTTATACTTGAAAATTATATAAATTTAAAAATTACTATATATATTGCTAAATATATTACATATATAATATATATATAATTTCTCTCTATATATACACATCTGAATCTTCTGCGCCAACAAAACTGAGTGGCGCATAGTTCTCGCTGTTTCCTGCCAAGGGCTTCTGCACTAGGAAACCGAGACAAGGAATCCATTCGAGGACCCAGTGAATTTTCCATTTCTAGCTGCTCCCTCCTGTATCTGGGGAGTTTTATCCACATACTTCTTGCTGACTTAGCAAAGAAAAGTAATGATGTACTTTTTGGGTGTGTTGGCTCCAAAGTGAGACATAAGACACCCAAAGTTACACCCTACTATGTTCTCCCTCACTTAACCTTCTGAATCTGTTTCCTCTTCTTTAAATTCGGGGTCACAACAGCACCTACCTCGTAGGCTAAGAGGATGAAATAGGCAATTAAGTGTAAAGAACAACGCTCAAGCAAGCCTTCAGCGTGTCTTCGCTATTGATGTGCTGATGACCGTCCACATACATATATAATTTCTTATCCAGAGGTTTGCCATTTCCTTTGGGACAAATGGTATGCCAGAGAGGTCTAGGGGACAAACCCACCATCCTGGCAAAAAGGGAATTTGTAGTCATGGCAGCATTCATGCATGGCAAGATCAACATTGAAATAAACTGACTTACAAAATTAACAAAATGTTTGCATCCACGGGTTCTAGGCTGTACACAAGATTTAGCTGAATAATAAAGCCTCGTCAAAAAGTTTCTAATTATAATTCAAGACATTTATGGTGAGACATGTTTAACGCTTGCGTATTAATTTCCTAGTCTGCTGAACTCGGAACATTCCTTTTCAACACTGCCCAATTACACTGCAGGGTTCGGTTTGGATCATTTTAACAAGGCTTACACTCCTCGTCATGACTTCTTCCCACAGATAGCAGAGAAACAGGGTATCATTAGGTGGGAAGGGACAGGTAACTGATAGGTAAGCTGGGTACCTCGTATCTACCACATACAGTCCAGATTAATACTAGTAACCAACTTTCCTCCCTCTGGACCCAGGGACTCTGTCGCCTGATTCACTGTCATCGTGGAAACAGAAAAAAAACACATCTGTTAAAAATGAGCTTTGGTGGAAAAAATTCAGCTGGCATTCTCTTTTCTTCTCTCTGGTCTTTTTAAAATAGCACTCTTACGTAAGTTCTCAACTATATATAGTTGAGAACGGGGAGCCATGGCTTGACCTAAAGATGCTTGAGCCATTTAATACCACCCCAGCCCCAAAGGACAGCAGGAGTTGCTGGGACCCCAAACTCTGGCTCTCTTGAGATACAGACAGAGCTGGCCATCAGTCTTTCCCACTATAGAACTGGCACAAGGTCCAAGTCTGGCCAGCACATTAAGGGTGTCTGTGGAACCTCTGAGAACACCTGAGAAACTTCTCTTTGCTTAGTCAATGATATCCCCTACCTCACGTTGACACAAGACTTCTACAAGATCTAGGACATGAACATTTCTGTCTAAGGATTCTAGACATTCCACCATCGCATCCCCAACCAGCTTTCCCAAGCTACACAACGTTCTGGTTATTGCTTGCTTTCTCTAATCAGCTGCGCTCTCCATGTGGGCAGGATCCACGTTGCTTTTGTTCGCTGATATGTTATGTAAGTTTAACAATGGGTCCAGGAACGGATGGATGAACAAGCATGAAGCAGTGGTTGCTACTGTCTCCCACATGCTTGGCTTGTTAATTTGGAGCATGGATCTACTCTGCTTGCTGTGTGATTCTGGACCAGTGTTCCTTCTCTAACTCAGTTTTCTCACTTACATAGCATGAGAGCAGCGGTCCAATCCAGCTGCCACAGAGACTACAGGGGAGCAGAGCTTGGCACGGAGACACATTCTGTTAGCAGCTGCTGGGGTCTCATTGTCCCATCTTGTCCCTATCAGAACCCCACAGGTTCCCAATGATTCTAACCTTCTCTTCTAGATGATAAGTCCTGACTTTCCGCTCCCCCTAGATGTCTCCCACACCACATCCTCCAGGCAGGCATCACAGTTTCAAACTCCACATCTGGTCACATGGTTCCCTGACTTCCTTGTCCATGATTGCTAGCTGCTAAGATAAATTCCACATTCTTGAATCTGGCCCACATGGGTTGGTGCCTGGCCATGGCCTCTTCCCATTGCCTGGTTTGCCTCCTAGTATCAGAGCTACTCATCCATACTCGAGTCTCCCAACGTAAACCCTCGCTCTCTCCCATTCCCTCTCCAGCTGCCCATGGAGACCTCACTTCCGGTGCCTCAAGAGTATCCTCCAACGTCCCTGCACACATTTCATGTGTCTGCCCCAAAGACACTCCCTACACAACTTTTGTCTTTCTGTGATGGTTCCACACATACTGACCTTCAGTGAAATGAGAACAAAGAAGAGGCATTACTAATAGAAACATAAGTGGACAATGGCATTCTTACATATTGAGTGTATTTGAGTGTAGCTCTTCTTAGACTTTATTCTAGCTACCTATAAAAATAACCCAAAAGAGATTTTTGTTTAGTTTTGCTTTTGGATTTTGAAACAGGGTTTCTCTATGTAGCCTTGGTTGTACTGGAACTCACGGTGTACACCAGGTTAGCCTCGAACTCAAAGAGATCCACCTGCTTCTACCTCCCGAGTGTTGGGATTAAAGGGGTGCACTACCACCACCCGGCCCATATGACGTTTTGTTTTTTAAGGCTAAGAGTTCTGTGGGGAAAGTTGAGGTGAATCTTGGTTCATTCATGGAAAACACCAGCAATTTTTCCAGCAGAAAGAAAAAATTACAAGGAGAGATGCTCCCAAATACAGCCCTGCCACTTCTCTGACAGGTGTTTACCTGAATATGACCCTCCTCTTTTGACCTACAGTTCCTTCTGATTTCCCCAGATGCCTAGACTTCTGCAAACCAATTTTATAGATTCCCAAAGCCAACTTCACTTTTTTTCTGCAAAGCCAAACGGTGAACAATTAGCATAACCAAAACCAACTGAGGCAAAAGGAACGGTACTTCCTGCACAAGGCCCTACAATCTGGTGAGGTCAGCATGCAGGCATCCCATTGTCTAGTACCTACAAAAACCTAAGTGGGAAGCAGAAGGAATAGACACTTAATATGATTATCTAAAAGCCCACAAAACAGAATAAATCTATTATCATCACTCAAGGCAGAACTTAATAAGTGTTGCGAAATAACCTAAACTTCCAGACCAAAGAACAAGAAAGAACTCTCACACATACTACGGGTATGGAGGCAGATTCCCTCCTCCCCCCATTCACAGTGTATTTGCGTCCGTCCTTCTTGCCCACCCCTCTTCAGTGAACTTAGAATATGGATGGAGCTTTTCCTATATACGAGGCTTAGGCTCCGTGCTGAAAACCTAGCTGCCTGTGCAAAACTGTGCACCAGTTTTCCTGGTCAGAGGCCGGAGTGCGCCCTGTCCTTAGTCAATCCATTTCCCCAGCCTTCCTGCCCCTCTTGTTCAGGAGACCGCTCCACTGTCAGCAAAGCTACATTCTTGTGAGAAAGCTGGCATGGGCTCCAGAGGCCCCTGTGCTGTGCAGTCCTTTCCTTCTTTGTCCCTAACAGCGAACTGTCGCCTCGTTTTCCGGGAAGCCTTAGCAGCGCATTTCCAAGAGAACTCGAGTGTCAGGCTAGCTCAGCATTTTTGTTTGTTTGCTGGACAACAGCTACTTGTTGTTGTTACTACTGATGCCGCTGGTGTGCTTGTGAGATGCGGGGAAGGGAGTCTCATTTCCGAAGCTCTCCCATCAATGGTTTTTGATAAGTCGCTCACTGAAGCACTTTGCTGAAGTTTTCAATAGAAATCAATTTGTGGTGAGCACAACAAAACAAACCCATAGGAGATTGAACAACGGGCATGTCAGCTTACCAGCTGCCTTTATTTTGTCTTTCTTTCATCTTACATAAGCAGGTCGCTTCTGATTCAGTGGGAAAAGAGAAAGAGGTTCTGGAGGCAGAGAAAATGAAAGTCAGACCGTGGGTCCACAGTTGCTAAGCAAATGCAGGTACGGTGGGCAGGCTTCAGCCTTCCGGGAAAGGAAGAGCGACCCCACTGAGATGGAGGCGGAGAGAGGCACAGTAGGAGAGGGTACATCTGATGTAGGATGAGGCCTGGCTGCCCAGCAGACGCGCTCCATGCCTCAGTGATACGCGGGCCAGATTCAGGCACTTGGCAAAATGCTTCTGTCTGTCAGGAGCACAGGGTCTGAGAACCTGCCGATTACACAGGACTCACACACACACCTAATGCCCACAGCGTTTTGCTGCTCCAGAACTAGGCCTAGGATACTTTAGAATATGATGAGAAATTACAATATAAGTAATTATATGTGACAAAAGCGGGCGGGCTTTCCCAGCAGTGGCCTGGGTTTTTCCAAGCTTTTCGAATCTGCTGGGAATGTAGGGAAATGCCACCTTTAGAGGAACTTCGGGATGGTTTGAGGAGAGGAGGCTCGGACATATGCTTAGACCCTTTGAGAATCAAGGAACTAAGATCCTCTTGCTTTTGCTGGGCAGCAGGAGTGGAGAGAGACAACCCTTCCTCCCTTAGGAATGGAGAGACAAGTGCACCCCACACTCAGGGTCTGGCAGATGACTTCATTCTCAGGAACCAGGCAAAGTATGTCCCCTGGCTTTATGGGCAGACACAGCTTCATCTGTGTGTCATCAAATCCTTTGTTTCTTGGTTTTCTTCAAGAATGAGGGAGGATCAGGGAATTTATTGCTTTTTTTTTTTTTTAAAAAAATCAAACAAATGCATTGAGCAACAGGTTAGAAGTTGATGAGCTGTATTTTATGACAGGAGATTTCACAGACTGACCAGCAGCGGTAACAAAACAGCATAGGACCCCTTTCCCACATCGTGTGGGTGGCATGGGAGGAAGGACAGGGAAAGGGAAGAGAAATGGGATGGCTTTACATCGGTCATCTCATCCAACGGGTTAAATGTCTGAATCTCGGTATTTCCAGATAACGGCTCAAGCTTTGCTGTCCTCTTTAAGGCCGGGTACCGAGCAGCTACTGCTGACGACGCTCCAAGTTATACGTGTAAAATACGGTGCTGAATTTGGCTGTCCAGAAATGTTAGCTTCCTTTCATTTTCTCTCAGTATTGATAAAAATACAAATGCAGTTTGGTTTGTCCTAGAAACGTTCTCAAGATGTCAGACTTCATAGAAAAATCACTTCAGACTTTTGAAAGCACGCACTAGGTTACATCCGGTTCCTTCAATGAATACAGTTTCTACCGACACTGTCGCATGTTGGGGCTGGGGCGGTAGCTCGCTGGATCAATTCCTTGCTGTAAAAGCACCAGGACCTCCATCTGGATGCCCAGCACCCAGGTGAAAAGCTCGGAGTAGCAGCGTGAGCATACCACAGTTTCAACACTGAGAGACGGAGCCAGGAGGATTCTGGAAGCAAGAGAGCTTGTCTCTAAGGTATCCAGTGGAAAGTGACAGAGGAAGAAACAAGGTCCCCCTCTGTCCTCTGTGTACCTGCACTGGTCTTCACATATACATGCAGAGCACACACACACACACACACACACGTACACGCACACAATGCACACAAGCACATACACAAATTGCCACATGTTAATATATTCACTAATCTTTCCCTTTCCCCTTTAGATTCCACAACTAAGCCAGCCGAGTATTATACAGAATACCTTCTGCAGATGGTGTTGAGACAATGAAGAAAATCTGACCTGGCATCTTTGTGAAGCAGATAGCAAATGCCCGAAGCACCCCACACAAGCCTGAATCTGAAAGCTGGCGCTTACACAATGGGCATGCAGCGGTCTGGAGCCTGTCACAGCTCCGTTCTCCAAGGGGAAGTCTTATCTCTTCCTCCCATGTTATCACTTGCCAAAAAAAAGCTCAGACAAAAGTCAACTGTTGCACCCAGTTGGAATGTAACTGTGTTCAGGAATGTCCCAATGGGGTAGGGCTCATTTATGTTCTGATGGGAGACTCCCTCTTGGTAAGAGTGTTTTGCCTGAAGGGAAAAAATTCTCACAGCCTCCAGGAAGAGTTTCCAGTGACTTCTCCCGAGCTCCATTAGCTGCACTTCATGCTCTCCCTACACATTTGAGGGCACGCGCATTTGTGTCTGCTTGAACCTACAAACTGATGGCAGAAAGATTGCAATGCGTGTCTTGAATTACTGATTTCTTTCTGAAATAAAGAGCTCCAGGCAGCTTTTGATGCCGGTGGAGTGTGAAGGCATGTCCCTGCCCGGAAAGCTGAGTCTGCTCTTCGGTTGTGAAAGGCAACCATTTGGTATGAAATACGTCTTGCTCATCTAAGACTTGACTTTCTACTATTTAAGGCATAGGCTCAAAGTACATCCCAGATTAAAGGTCTAAATTCCATCAGTGCCTAGATGCAGAACTACAGTTAGTGTAATTCTAGGTTCGGCAACCAATCATCCCCAACTTCTTGCTTTCGGAGTTTACTCCTCTCCCATGCTGAGTGACTTTACATTTTCTTCCAATTATTTGTACATCAGGGGTCCATAAAGGAAAGCTCTTGGGAAGCTGATCCCTGCCTGAATTTGTGTGCCACTCTTGCTGGGCTGCAAGGCAGTACATAACAGCCCTTGACAGCAGCCCAGCTTCTCCAGCTGTAGACAGCCCACATCAGTGTGCTTGGTCCCGACAGCTTCGCTGCAGTTTGAGAACCCTTAAGCACAGCCGCTGGCTCTGTGCATGGGAATGAGCTCAGAGACTGTGAACTTCCTAGTCTTCACTGTGTCTCAGGGAGGGTGGGGAGACTGCTCAGTCCTTGCTCACCCTTCCCGAGAAGCGGAATTGTGTAAGGACTGGCAATTCTAGGAAAGAAATGTCATTTTTGTACTTGAATTTCCAATGTTGTTTTATTTATTCATGTTGAGAAATAAAAACCAGGCAGGGAACTAGGGAGATCGTCCAGTGGTTAAGAGTGTTTGCTACTCTTCCAGAGAACCTGAAGCTGGTTCCCAACACCCCATAGTAGCTCACAACTGCATAAAACTCCAGCACCAGAGGAACTGATGCCATCTTCTGGCTCCCATGGGCACCTGAACACATGGCACCCACACATTGCACACACACACAGACACACAGACACACAGATAGATCTTTTATTTTTTAAAGGGAAAATATCAGAAAGAAACTAAGTTCTAGGAATACTAAGACATTTAATTAACAAAACCGAGTTTGATTCTATGCTTCCCAGTCAGTGTTATTCAAGATGGTCCTTTTTGTTGTGGTTGTTGTTGTTGTTGACATGTTTTTGTTTTTAAGACAAAGTTTCACTCTGTACCCTTGGCTGGCCTAGAACTTACTATGTAGACCAAGCTGACCTAGAAGTCAGAGATCTGCCTGCCTCTGTTCCTTGAACACTAGCACCACATCTAGTTCAGGATATCTTTCACTTTGATGCAAAAGTTCTTCAGAATCTTAGAGTTAGAATTCAGCCTAAATATTCATTTTACTTGCAAAGAAACTGAGTCCAGAGGAGCAAGAGGTGACCTTTGGTTGATGCTGCATTGGTGTGACTATGTTAAGATGTGTCACTGCTTTGCTTTGTCTTGCCTGCCTAAGGCACCTGGTTGGTCTAATAAAAAGCTGGACCATCAATAGCTAGGCAGAGGATGAATAGGTGGCGCTGGTGGGCAGAGAGAAAAGAGGCACGAGCTAGCCAGGGCTCAGACAGACAGACAGACGGACATGGAAAACACAAAAATGTAAGATGAACAGTGTGTAGAGGTAAAGGAGCCTTGGGGCAGCACACAGATCCATAGAAATGGGATAATTTCAGTTAAAAAATTGCTAGAAACAAGCTTAAGCATTCAAAATTAATAACTCTCTGTGTCATGATTTGGAAGCTAGCGGACCTAGAAAGCCTGCAAACACTCACACACAACAATAGCAACAACAACAACAAGAAAAATGCTTTTCTTGGTAAACGTTTTTCTGAAAACAATCGGAAGCACTGCTGATTTCCAGTAGGGGTAAGAAATGGACGCGCTGGATGCCAGTGGCTCTGTCTTCCTAAGGTGGTGTTGCTGAGGTGCAGCTGTGGGGGCCACAGCCACACTTGAGAGTCATGACTTTCAGGATGCTCTGGTAATGGATGTGAACTTGCAATCAGAGGGCCCTCACTGCTTTCACCTGAGTAGGATTATTTACCAGAGTCTAGGTAGGATTCAGTCCCCACAGTTACTACAGTAAGTCCTTCTGTCTGACACAGAAGGACTGTGGCTTCTAAGGGGTGAGCTGCCAGATACCCATGGACTGCTCACCAGAATTACCAGCTGTGCAGTGGATCTGTCTGCCTCACATACGAGGTGTCTAAGATACACAAGGAGAATGGAAAAATAAAGAAATCAATAAACAAATCCACGCCTTTCTCACATGGGACTCTTGGCTGGTCACATGTTGCCGGGTTTTGACACTTATTCTTTGTGTGTCAAGTTCTGAAGTTTGTAATCATCACAAGATGCCTGAGCTGCTTAAATTGCCAAATGGACATAGCTGGCTCTTAATCACCCAAGCTATAAAAGGAAGCTGAGAGATTGGCAGGCCAGTCAAAGCCTTGATTTCGCTGTATAGGGTGCATTTGTACAATCCCTCCAGTGTGTTCCTGTCCTGGGGCTTGCCTCTAAGGATGCAGACAGTGTGTACTGTGTAGTGGGTAGCAGATGGAACAAAAGTGCAAGCTAATAACGAAATAGACAGGAGAGTGAATTTTGTTGATGAGCAGGGAAAAGGTGAGCTATATTGTCTAAGGAAGAGATGGCCAGTTTTGACAGGATGTCCTATCAAAATGCAGACCTTTTAATTCCTTGGTTGGAACACTCAGTTCACGATGGGGTTTGTTTTGGAGTGTGTGTGTGTGTGTGTGTGTGTGTGTGTGTGTGTGTGCGCACTAGGAGTCTGATCAAATTCAATACATAGAACAGTCCCATCAAGTGCTCCCCTGAGCTGTGCTCCCAGCTGCATGGTGTATTTTAAGAATTCATGTCACAGTAGTAGTGTGTAAATTCAGATCAGAGAAAAAAAAACAACTGTGTTCTGTGCCAAACTATGAGAGATGCTGCCTCATTCACTTAGGCCACACTAATCCGAAATCTCTGGAGTATCCAAGATTTTCATGAACAACTAAAAAGGACATTTGTCAATGGCACAAAAACTGGCAAAAGGCTCGCTGAACACAGAGTGCTCCCAAGCCCCTTGAAACACTACATTAATACTTAAAACCACAGCTTCCTTGGGTTTCCTGGGTCACGATCAACCAAACTCTTCATATGACGAGATCTTTAACGTTAGCATAAAGCTTTCTTTTATTTGTGATTTTTGAGGTTCTCTAAACTCAGTACTGCCTGTCTCCCAGGACATCATACCAGATGAAGTTATAGAAAAGATGGGAGGTGTCAGGAAGGACGAGGAGGCCCACACTTCATTGTCAAAGCATCCAGGGGCTTTGCTCATGAGATACACAGGCAACGTTTTCACCAGTTTTTACTCTATCTCTTTAGTGAAGCGGAAGCTCCCATTGTCATGGTCCCATGACACTGAGCATAGCAGTGGAATATCCGCGTCTCCCTCCGCTCTGGGTCCTCTCCAGCTGTGACCTCTGCACAAGCCCTCCACCCCTGACACACAACCCTTCCACCACCTCAGGCAATTGGCCTCGCTCCACCCAGCTCTGACCTTCAACCAAACTTCTTTGTGATTGACTCTCAGTTCTCTCCTGAAGCTTCTGTACCCCAAGCGGAAGACTTTCTAGATAACTCATCACTTCATCATTTCCTTCTGCTCCTGGGTCTGCTTCTCCCAACTAGGCCCCAGACGGTGTCGTACTCATCCAGGTATACGTTAATCACACAGTGCACTGGATGTATGTATGCTCGCTAGTCAATCAAAGGTGCTGCTTTTTTTTTTCTTGCTTTGTAAAGTCCTGGAAAAATCTGAGTATGTCACACTGTAATGTTTCATGACTTGGAATTCATCCTTACCTGTTAAGCAATTGGCAGGGAAGAGGTGCTGTGGCTTGTCACGGTCTAATTTCCTGTTGCACAACTTTATTTTTTCCATGTTATATATATTTAGTAAGTCTTAGATACCATGAGTGAAAAATATTAGCAGAACTCATAGACTCCTGCTCACCAAGGGCATATGGATTTTGAAAGATGGGAATTTGGAATGAGAAACTCTGGGGACTGCTCTGGAAACATCAGATTTTTTAACAAATGAAGGCCCATTTTCTCCTTTAAGCACACACATACCTATTTAACAGGATAAACAAAGATTTCACAGGGCTGTTGGAAGAACTGATAGGGTGTACATCCTACAGAAGTTAGCAGCATTATTAATATCTAAGGAATAAATAGAGCAAAATTCTTGAGTGGAGAAAAATTTTTCAAGTGCAATCTCTAGACCTAGTCAAGCACGATGCTTAAGTATTTAATCTCAGTTTAAACACAACAAAATGAAGCAAAACACAAACTCTTTGTCCCAGTTCTGTGATTTGCACAGCCGCACACGCTGTTTCATGGTGGGTAGTCATTCATGGCACGCTGTGTATGGCAGAAACATCCTTTTCCACATAAGGGAAGAGTAACCACACTCTCCACTCATCTGTGAAAACAGACACGACCATTCCTTGTTGTCCTTCACGAGGCTTCTTGGAAGATAGGCTAAACAGCTGTCATGCCTCTTGAGGCAACACGAAAGAACCAAGCTTTGGCAAGGTGTGGTAAGTTTGGCAGGGAAGTGTAATTTCCGTAATATTGTTTGCAGCCCAGGAAGTGGCTCAGGTGGCTTGGTATGGATAAAGTGCTGCCAGGGTTTTCTGCCTGGGCTTGCTACTCTTGGATGACTTCATTTGACTGAATTCCTCATTCTGCTTGCCCTAAAGAAGCCTCTGCATTCAATTAGTCCTCCCTCCCCCAAATGCCTCATGTGATCCAAAAAGCCTAATATGGAAGGCCTCAAATTCATGTGATGAACCTTGCTGCCTATTAAAATAGCAAACGCATTTCCTAAAGCCAAAACCCTCACACCATGGCCAGGACTTCCCTGCAGCATCATCGTGTGGAATAAAGGCATGTTGTGAGCAGAATATTGCCAGGTATCTCAAGACTGCTCATCTTAAATTCTAACAGCTATCTGACTGAGATCAAGGGAAGTCTAATATAAATTTTACACCCTTAAAAAAATATCAGGAATACCTACCCCCAAACTAAACAGCGAAGAGAAACTCCTAGCAGGTAGTTTTATGAAACCCTGCTTTTATGAAATGGTTTTACTTTTACAAAGCAAACTTTTTTCCTGTGACGTTAACTTAGAGATGGTCTTTACTTCCTGACCATGCCACACTTCTAGTATATCCAGAGAAACTGTTTCCTGAAGTATAAGGTAGCATGAACATTCTAGTAGGTTTGCAGATCGGTCTCGTAGTGATATTTTATGATCCACTAATTGACAAACCTTTCTGCATTTAATAATCCTTTTTTGGCAAAACCATGATAACCATGTTTTCAGGCTCTTAGGCTAGGTGGCATGGCGATGCTTCCCCAGCCTATGTATGCTGTGGTACACACTCAACCACACATCTGTAGGACCACCTCTGTCATCATGAGGGGTAGGGAAAATAGGCACTTGGGGGTCTGGAGAAGCTTTGGTTTCTAATACAGTTTTACTGATTAAGCACGAGCTTATAATGTGAGCAAGAATGTGCTGCTCACTCAAGTCTGGGATTCATATTAATTACCCCGAGACTAGAAAATCAAATCCCACAGAACCATCAACTTGCTAAATGTTTTCACCGGAAACTCCCTGAGAGCATGGGGAGCTGGAAGGAGATCAGAGGGGAACTGGCTGGGAACACCCTCACAGTCCCCTCGATATGTTCTGCTCATCTCTCTTTTTATGTGAAGAGAAGCAAAGACCCAGAGGCCACATGGAGAGTCTGGGATGTGACTATGATTATGGATGACTTAGACAGGACCTACAGCCTGTCAGCAAAGGACAGGGCTGAAATGGAATCTTTTCTGCAGCTAGTTCAGAAAATGGCATGTAGGCTGCAAGCTATTGCCACATGTTTCAATCTTCCTGCATTCTTAGCTTGAGGCAGACAGACCAAGATGCAGAGCCCTGGGAACCCAAGGAAAATACCAGGTGTGTTCTCACCATGCCAGAAAGTGACCCCAGATGTTCAGACTCTGTGTTTTCTTTTTAAAAGGCTCCACCCTTTCACCAGACTGCTGAGAGCTAGCAAGTCACCAGTACCTTCCTAATTTGTGATTTTAGTTGAATGCCCGCTACCAGTGAAAGTGAAATTATTTTTCTCTAAATGAATACTGAAGAAGGGATGCTGTATCTAAAATCACCCCGAAAGTGCAGGAAAAAAAAGGAAGGACAGACAGACATGTGCCACTTTAAAGTGAGAAGATCCTCAGAGCACAGTCAACTGTGGGCCCGGACTTTGATTCAAGATATACTTTATCATACTCTTCGTTAATTCTTCAAATGACTGGCAATATAGAAGTCTCATTCTATGGGTACTACTTAATGACTTTGTTTACTTAACACACAGTAAACCAATAAAGTTTGAACTCCACAGGATATGAAGCCATTCACAGTCCGTTTACTTTTCGAAATGTCTCCTAACTCCACACTGAAGAGGGAGGCTGCAATAAAATCAAAAACAAGAGCCACACTTACATTGGGCAAATATTTTAAAACGCCAAAGTGAATCTTGTTCTCTTTTATGTTCAGATTTGTATTTGATTTAGTGAGCAGACAAAATTAAAGTACAGAATTGAACAAAACTAACTCATAAAGGAAAAAGGAGCTCCAGGATAGGCTGTAGAAGCCACATCCAACTCAACCTGGGAGCTCAGACATAAAAGAAAATCACAGGCTAGATGCAGTGGCTAGGCAGGGGCACTACTCAGTGGCCAATATTTTACTCAATACCATTGGCTGTTACATTTCTTTCTCAGCTGTCCCAGGGCAGGTGACCAAGTTACAGAAAGTACCACCAGCTGGTCTCCTCCATAACCCAACCGATTCCTCTTTTAGAATTTCTCTACCAAGAAAACTGCTCTGGGGTTTTAGATACTTAGCATTGACCCTTCAAAGCCTCCCTGAACTTGTAATGGGTGCTCTTGATTTGACTTAGCCAGCTTTGACACATGAGCTGAAACTTCTGGAAAACTCTGCCATCATCCTTGGTGCACATTTTCAAGTGGTAACGTCACCAAGCCTCTTGGAGGATGCCTAGAGACTGGGAAAGCAAACACAGCTTGGGAGAATCATTATTTATTTTTTTTTAATAATCTGTATAGTAGCTCTAAAGGACAGTTTCCCAACTTAGCATCCCCACCGGGAAGCTGCAAAGGTCCTAGTGTCTTGAAGTGGATGAGAACTTGGCCTTCACATACAGAACTGGGTGTTGAACATCTCCAACTTTATTTCTGATGACTCTAAATTTAGGTTTTGAAAAATCATTTTTAAGGAATTACTTTATATTTAAATTATGAGCATGTGTGTATCTGTGTGAATGTACGTCACATGAGTACAGATGCCCAAGGCCATTGGATGCCCTGGGAGCTCAAGTTACAGGCAGATGTGAGCCCCCCAATGTGGGCACTAGGAACTCACTCAAGTCTTCTGCAACAGTAGCCAGCATGCACTTGTAAATGCTGATCCCCTTAAAAATCTTGTAATAAAAACTAATAAATACTTTTTAACATTGAGTCATCATGGCATTTATTTTTGTGCCCCTAGGCAAAGAATAAGCTGTAGCAAAGGCCTGGAAACTCCACACATCAAGTAGTTTCACAGAGCACCAACCACACACTATTGGACAGTTCTGGAAAAGGCAGAAGATGAACTGATATTAAATGGTATAATTCTCCATGTTTGCAAACTGACAGCGTCTGCTGGCTGTATATAAAGAAGGGCCAAGGAATGCATGGGTTTGGATCCCTGCCTCATTATCCCTGGATGCTTTTTCTGCCCTTCAAAGAGATACACAAATTTTTAATGCCACTCTCTCTTGCAAATAAATACTTCCCTTTGGAAAAATCAAAGTCCAGGTCCTTATGCACCATCTCTGAGTATCTTGTAGTCACTTTCCGGGATGGATTTATAGTTTCTGGTGTGGACAGTATGTTCTCAGGAACGTTCTATGTTACATAACAGAGTGTGTGGTGTGTGAGGACAGTGTCCGCGTGGATTCGTTTTTGTCTCAAAATAGGAACCAAAATTAATCTTTTGTAAAGTCCACAGGCCACCTTCCATACAAAGGCATCCATTTTTAGTTATGGAGACAAGTAGAAAATGAGGCTTTACCAAGAAAAGCCACAACTTATTTTCTTGCTCCAGTTTTAAAGCAATTCATTTGTGGTTTGACTGGAATACGCTTTCCTGCAGTATTTGGTCACTGGTCAGATTCTGTGATTATTGGCCAGCTTAGTCACATAAGTGAGGCTGGCTTTACTCAGTCTTCCAAGGCAGAGATAACGCTCTTTGGGTACAAATCATGCTTTTTCCCAAGGACTTAATTTATTTTTTATTATTTATTATTTATTTATTTTTAATTTTCGAGACAGGGTTTCTCTCTGTAGCTTTGGAGCCTGTCCTGGAACTAGCTCTTGTAGACCAGGCTGGCCTCAAACTCACAGAGATCTGCCTGCCTCTGTCTCCTGAGTGCTGGGATTAATGGCGTTGGTTTTTTTTTCCTTTTCAGATTCCCTGTCTCTGGCCAGGCTGGCCATTTTTGTTGTTGTTGTTTTTCCAGATTCCCTCTTCCTGGTCGCATCTCTGTGGAAGGCAGCTCCATCCACCCTCTGCTTAGCAAAGCTTTGTATTCACCCTGATGCATTACCCTTTGTTCTTTAAATACCAACGGAACAGTCTGTCCTGGTGTGTACATATGCGTGCACGTGCGTGCGTTCTATGGAGATCAGAAGATCGATATTAGCTGTCTTTCTCAGTTACGCTCTACCTGGAGCTTATCTGTACAGGCAGACTAGCAGCAAGTGAGCTCCAGGGATCTGCCTGTCTCTGCCTTCCCAGGGCTGGTATTACAGGTGCCTGCCACCACACCTAGCTTTTATTGGGTGCTGGGGAATCCAAAATTAGATCTCTGTACTGTGTGGCAAGCACCTCACTGACTGAGCCATTTCCTTAGCCACACCCCTTCCCATTTTAACTCTCCTGGGACATTATCTACTGTAATCAACTCCTTTGTCTCTGACTTAGTCAAGATAACCGCTATCTATTTCCTGGCTCATCCTAACACCTCCCCTTCCCCCACCCTTGGTTTCCTGGTTTCCCAGGTGACCGCCGCATTGTGCCCCAGTGCTGTGCTGGCTAACAAAAAGTGATTCGAGTAGAAGGCATCTTTGCTGACCTTAACAAAGACACAGTACAAGAAGGAATGGGCTTCAATTTAGGCAGCCCGCCCAGAATACAAACCAACACAAAACTACGAACACTCTGATAGCAGTTGGCTATAGTGTTTCTCACACAGTCTCAGCTACAGGAGGCAGAAGTATCATTTCAGTGTGGGAGTTCGAGACCAGACTGAACCAAGTAAGACCCCATCTCAAAATCAATCAAACAAACAAACAAACAGAATTCTCTCAAGGTTGATACTCAGCCATAGGGAGATAGAACTATGTTAAAGAAATAGGTGGTAACACAACACCTTGGTATCCACATTGTTATAGGAAGAAAATGAATCAGCATTCAAGACAGAGAACAATGTAACAAAAGGGATAGAAGGGTGTTCTTTTGGTTTTCAGACAGGATCTCACTGGGTAGCCCTGGCTGGCCTAGAAGTCACTATATAGACCAGCCTGGCCTAGAAGTCACTATATAGACCAGCCTGGCCTAGAACTCACTATATAGACCAGCCTGGCCTAGAA
>NW_004949159.1:324021-326216 GCF_000317375.1 Microtus ochrogaster
TCACTATATAGACCAGCCTGGCCTAGAACTCACTATATAGACCAGCCTGGCCTAGAACTCACTATAAACATCAGCCTCCACAGTACAAGGATGAAAGGCTCACACCACCATGCTCTGTCCTAGGCTAGATAGTTCTAAGTATCATTTGTGGACAAATGTATGAGGGGCTTATAATAGCCATCACTCGCGAACACTCAACAGACGTTAACGGCAGGGTCTGCTATAAGAAAGTGGCATACACTGACAAGGATGAGGGTTCCTCTCCTCAAGAGAACTCAAGAAAGAATTCTAAGCTCCAATACATTACAGACCTTAAGAGTAAGACTTTGAACTGGGGATGACCCCAGTGTTCCTCTCCCCAGTTAAAGGCAGACTTCCCCTTTCCCAGGTGACTGCTATACATGTCTCTTCTCATCCTGTCCCCTACACTCCCTCCTCACCCCACTCTCAGCTGGTGAGCAGAGAAACCCTGTCACAAAAAAAAAAAAAAAAAAAAAAACAAACCAGAAACTGGGAGAACTTCTACCCTACTCCCACCTAGTCCTAAACCATTGTCTTAAGACTCAGCCTTCTGTCCACCCCCACAGAGGAACTTCCTTTGCCCTTTATGCTAAGGCTAACTCATCTCCTGCTGCACAGAAGATCCCTACCTTCTCCAGAATGTCCCTCCAGCTACCGTCTCCAACTCTCCTGACCTCTGGACAAACAAGGTCAAGCCCTTTGTGAGTTCTTTGTAGGCACTTCCTGGTCACTTGCTGGAGGATTGGCAGTGACTGATGAAGACGGCGTTTAACCAAACATCGAGTGGTACAAAACAAAATGGTTTACTGAGAGAAACAATACTGTGAGTGTTCTGGATTCTGTTGGCTCTGGACCACTAGGTGGTCTGTGTTTTCTGTCTCACTGAATCGCATCCCAAACTGACATCCCTCAGCCTCCCCACAGCTCTGCTTCTCACAGCATCTGAAGCTGTAAGGTGTTTATAGTTTGTCACTTACCCCTGGAATTTCAGCCCCAGAAGGACAAGGAGTTTTGCATATTTTCCAGTTGGAACATCGCTTTATTCTCACAGTGCCTGGGACACAGAACTTACACAACAATATTTTATTGATTTACGAAGGCCCCGGTGCTGTCCTTTCTGATTTGTGTGGCCCTGGGGAAAATGACTAAACCGCTCCAGATCTCCCTCCTCATCATTTCTGAGGTGGGAGCACTCAAAGTACAGAACACATGGGATTACGATGGTGACTGAATGACATAAACGAGTAACTATTTCAGCACAGTTTCTAGTATCAAGTGTCTAATAAGTAACCCATATTTTATGCTTACTTAGAAATTATATATATTTGTTTTTACAATCTGCAATCCAATTTAGCACTAGTTTAGGCATATGGCAGATTGATAAGAAGGAGAAGGAGGCAGAGAAGGAATAGGAGGAGGAAGAGAAGGAGGAGGAAGAAGAGGAGGAAGAGGAGGAGTAGAAAAAGCTCCCATTCATTTCCTTTCCTTCTACTAGTTCAGATCCAATTTAAAACCTAGTCCTGGCTTAAAACTGTCAAACACAACTAACCCATGTTAGTGCCTAGGTCTGCGTTCTCCCATAAGCCTCTCGTGGCTTAGTAAGGAAATGATGCCAGTCCTCAGGTAGCATACGTGGCTAAACCATCCCAGCCGGTCCCGTAGGTGATGGGCAATTAGCAGTCTCCTTCTTTTCCTAACTGGCACCCTCTTCTGCTCTTCTTCCCTCTGTGGCTACAAAGCCATCTTCCGGCAGATCCCCTTCCCTTCAGCTCTGAGGATCCAGGGTGGAGTCTCTCTTAGCAAAAGGGAGGATGAAAGAAAATCCATCTCTCTACTTTACATTTCCTCCAGGGTTTAAAGGGAAAAACAAAAGGAGGATCCCTTGTGCCATTGTTGCTGGGACTAAAAGCTCCCAAGTGTTCAAGTTGAATCTGAGTGCATTTTCCCTTAGCACACAGGGACCTGGTCCTATGAGTCTATTGATGATGCAGATTACTTCAGCAGCCTTGCTGGGCTGGCCTGTGAGCCTAACCACTGTATGAAACATAGTTAAAAAAAAATTATACATTCTCAGCAATTTTGAGGCCTGGCAGTTCTGCGTTGTGTGTGTGTGTGTGTGTGTGTGTGAGAGAGAGAGAGAGAGAGAGAGAGAGAGAGAGAGAGAGAGAGAGAGA
>NW_004949159.1:326316-330041 GCF_000317375.1 Microtus ochrogaster
GAGAGAGAGAGAGAGAGAGAGAGAGAGAGAGAGAGAGAGAGAGAGAGAGAGAGAAAGATACAGGCACATACTTGTATCGTGGGTTTACATATGAGAAAACATTTGTATCCAGGTCTGTGCTGGCCTATCTGTGTGAAGGACAGAGGACAACTCAGGTCTCAGGTGTTGCTCTTCAGGTAACACCCACCCACCCATCCATCCATCCATCCATCCATCCATCCATCCATCCATCCATCCATCTGTCCATCCATCCATCCACCCGCCCACTCATCCATCCATCTGTCTGTCCATCCATCCACCCATCTACCCATCCGTCCGTCCTTCCGTCCATCCACCCATCCATCCATCCACCCATCCATCCACAAACCTATCCACCCACTTATCCATCCATCCATCCATCCCATCCATCCACCCAACCATTCACCCATCCATCCACCCATCCATTCATCTTTTTCTTTTCTTTCTTTTGTTTGCTTTTCTTTTCTTTTGGTGGCAGGGTCTCACACTTGAATTTGCCATCACTATGATGCCTGCTGGTCTCTGCATCCTCAGCTCTGGGGTTACAAATGTGGGTTCTGAGGATGAAACTCAGGTCCTCTTGCTCGTAGAGCAAGAATTTTACCAGTTGAACGACTTCCCCAACCCTGTGAGTTGTTTTTTTTTTTTAAACAAAACAAAACAAAGATTAGCTTTTTCTCTCTTTTCCTGGTGAAACTCCAACATTTATTCCTTTTACTTGGCTTTGTGTGTCTTCTTATGAGAGTCTATTTTTAACACTTCTTTTTTTTTTTAAAGAAAAAAAAAGGGCAAAGTTTCTGCCAACAGAAGCCAGAAAAATGGTCACTCCTTATTTCTTCTGGCTGATGCACCTTGTCTGCCTTTCCCTCAGGAGGAACTCATTTCCACCCAATGAGCCAGCATGCCTTCCAATGGTCCCAGTAACAGTGTGAGAACCACCAGTTTCACCTGCCATGGTAGTGCGGCGATGATACCCAAGCTGCTGAGCTGACATGCACCGAGTGGGGAGCCTCAACCTGACACTAGCTAACCAGTTTGCATTTTCAGTTTGCTTCCTCGTGGTCAGGATCCAAAACGTACAAGCGCTGAGCCGTTCACTGCCTGGAATGGCTCATGTGACCAATCACAGTTAACCCTAAAGCATGTAACCAACAAGTCAGCTCAAGGAAAAAACAATCTTTCCTGGAGAGTCCACACAGTAGGCAGACAACTCCCCCAGAGTGCTTCTTCCTCCCTGACGCGTCTGGCCTCTGACATTCAGTCTGTCCCCACGCCTTCTCGGCAATAAAAGCCCATTGCTTCCTATCCACTCCTTCTCTTTGCATGAAACTACTTCTGATTCTTTAGCCTCTGACATACACATGCAAAGCTTCCCTGGAATAAATCCCTAGAAGTTGCAAAAGAGAATGGACTTACAGCAGTGCACTTTCAAAAGGACATTTAATGCTCTTTTAACTAGCATTTCTTTAAAGTGTGTTTCTGGTGACTTTCTTTACCATTTGTGAAAAGAAGGAAGAAGAGAAGGAGGAGGAGGTGCAGGAGGAGAAGTACTTGGTAAGATACTAAATGGCACATAATTCGTGAAGTACAGTGAACTTTGGTCACCCAATATTTACATGACCTTTTGAGACAAGCATTGGAAAAAGTCCAGTAAGTATTGATACAAAATTTCTGATATGAGTATACACCCCAAAGAGGTGACAATGTTATACAGAGCTTTACAGTTTGCAATGACAGTGAAAAAAACTTGAAGATAGAGCAATGATTAATTCTTTAGATAATCAATAATTGCTTGGTAAAATTCCTAATAACTTTGGTTCTTGGAGTGAAATGAACTCCAATAATTTCCAGGAAATTCTTCATGTAAGTAGCCAAAGGTTTATTGCAATGTGGGGAAGAACCTGTATTGAGGGGGGAGCTACAATCCTGAAAAACAAGGAACCAAGGAACAAAGGTTTTAAAACACCAGGCTTAGACGTGGGAAGCCAGCACAGTGAACACTGAAACACCCAGTGCAGTAGACTAAAGCACCATTGTTTTTATTGTGCCATGTTCTACGTTTTAAAGATCAACTGGCAACTGTATGTAGCGCCCCTAAGGCATTCTGTAGCAATCCCAGTGTTTCTTTAAGGAGGACATCTATCCATTGTCTAAGTCATTGTCCTTACCTGGGACAGATGGAGCAAGTAGCTATTACATCATGCAAAGCAGGTGAGCTAATGTCCCACGCCAGCTATCAGAATCCCATGGCTTTCAACAATCACAGAAAACAAAGCTACAGTATTCCAGTCACCTACCCAGGCTCTTCCCTCGGCATGGTTCGGTTTCACAGAACCACAGAGATGGTTAGGATGTCAGCATGTTTTGTTACTAGATGACTAACTCACTCTGCTTGTACTAAAGACAACAACACATATTATATTATACTTATATATGTATCTATAGGTACACAGTGGGTCAGCACAAAAAAGAGTAAGGCACAGGAATTAGTTGAAAAAAAAAAAAAAACCTGTTCTCTAGCTCTTGGGTCCTCTTGTAGGTTTATTTGCCCAAGGCTAGTCACTTAATGACCTCTGCATCTTTCAGCAGCAGATCAGGAACACATGTGTTTCACCTTCTCCTGTATCAACCAACACCAACAGCCTATAAAAAATATATTTTCCAACTTCTGTCACTGAGCTCAAGCCCCCCAAATCTTGAGGAACAAAAATAAAATACAGCTTCTGGTAGGAGAGTCAAAGAGGTCAGGAGGAAGACATACTGTCTGCTGGTTCCCCACAGAAGGAACCCAGCAGCTGGACACTTTGTGTGCTTATCTCTGGAGATGGTCGTTTGGGAGAAGCCTTAGTCACGCAAATCTAGACGGCAGACTCAGCTGGTGAGACCTGTCCTTAATCTGAAGAGGACACTTCCTCAGGAAAGCCTCATTCTGTTTTAGTGATCCTGCTTCTGATGCTGGGGTCTGCTCTTTCTGCCTTCCTCCAGCTAATCTGTAGCCACATACCAAACTTTGGGGGCAGGGGGTGCGCTCCAGCTCTAGCGGACCCCGAGGTCTGAGGAGTATGTGTTCACCCGGAGTTTCTCCTAAAAACAGTCAGTGGGCTTGGCTTGTCCAGGCCTGCTACTAGTACAAGACCCAGCTGAGCACGCAGAAAGGTGAGTCTTGTCTAGGGACCCAAACTCTTTTAGTCAGTTCCCAGGGATAGAGAAAAAGTCCTAATCCTAGACCTGGACTCAGTGTGACCAGATCACCTTCTGGAGTCTGGACAACCCAGCAGGCCAGAGAGAGTCACAGAAGTGTTAAATAGGGCAAAGGGCAGGGAAGCCAACCCCCAGCCCTCTTTCTCAGGATCTGGAGCGCCAGGTTTCTGCACACATCACCCCAGAGGAAAGAATCTGGCGGTTCACAGGTCTGGAGAAGCTAACCAGCTAACAAAGCACTGCCAGGGGGACCGCGTAGGCGGAGCTGCTGGCCACTCATTAGCCAGCCTGAAAGTCGCGACTTCTAGCTGCCTGACACCCACTGCACAGCCATACAGTCCTCTAGGTTTCGCATCGACTTGGTGGGAATGTGACCAATAGTGTGCGTGTGCACGTAGATGAGAGAGAAGAGGGAGTAGAGAAAGGGAGACAGAAAGACAGAGTCGCACACACACACACACACACACACACACACACACAGAGAGAGAGAGAGAGAGAGAGAGAGA
>NW_004949159.1:330364-359621 GCF_000317375.1 Microtus ochrogaster
AGAGAAGAGAAGAGAAGAGAAGAGAAGAGAAGAGAAGAGAAGAGAAGAGAAGAGAAGAGAAGAGAAGAGAAGAGAAGAGAGGAGAGAGACCCAGAGGAGAGGAGGGGCTTGGGAAGGGTGGACCCCCCCTCCAAGACCAAACCGACAGCCAGAGGATGAGGTCATCGCCCCCTCCTAGCTCCCACCCCCAAATCTCTGGCAGCCCCGCTAGCTCTGCCCGCTCCAAGTGGTGCCTCGATTAAGGAAGGGGGGGGGGGAATGGTGTAAGGGAAGCTGGAGAAGCGGGTGGCGGGGGAGGGAGGGGGTCTTCCGGGGTGCCAAATAATCTTCTCCAGTCCCGACCCCGTGGAAAGGATGGAAAAGTCCCGTCTGGAGCTCAGCTCCAGGGTCAGGGCTCAGACTCGGCGAGCAGGAAAGAGGGGCTCTGGGAGGAACGACCCCTGCTCAGTGTGCCCAGCCCGCTCCTGTTCGCTCAAGGATTGTCCCATAGCCCTGCACTGTCAGCTCTTTAATTCAAACTTTTTCCATCAGCCACGGGGCTGGGACTCACACGCCTACCTTGAGTCTCCCTGCTCTGTCTGGCACTCGCCGATCTCAGGTCCCAGCGGAACAAGAAGGTGGGCGCCAAGGGCTCCTCCGGCTGCGCCGGGCAGGTACCCCAGCTTTATAGCGCCACGCCGCTCAGTGACTCAGTGAGCCTCCCAGGGCTTCTGCCCGCCGCCCTTCAAAATAAGAGTCCGGTCGCGACTGTCCTGCTCGGCCAGCTGGAGCAAGGCAGGGAGGCGTGGCTGAGGTCCTGGGAAGCAGCCCCCAGGTTAGGGTACCCGCCCCCTTTCATCCTTGTCCCGCCTTTTGCCTCTTTCTCCACACAAGTCCCTTCTTAGCACAAGCCAGGTTATACATTGGGCTTCTGTGGCTCTAACTGGAAGAGCTGATAACGGCGAAGAATTTAACCTGAGTCAACAGAAGTGTGGGCTGCACGTCGCGGACGTTTGTCTCACAGTTTTGAAGTCTGCTTTTTCCTTTGCAGATGAAAAGGACATGCCCTGGAAATCCCATCCCAGAGCACGCTCAGAGAAGGGAATGAAAACTAAGGATAGACGCTCCCAAATGGATCCCATTGGGGTTGGAGGCGGGGTCAGAAAGAGGCCAACCCTGGGGCAGACTGGCAGGCTCAAAATGTGCAGCATTTAAATAAAAAGGCAAGCAGGACAGTTCTTTTCTAAAGAAGAAAAGCGAGTACTGTGGATTCCATTAAGTAGCTTACTGGGTTCCCTGTACTGAGGAATCGCTGCATCCGAGAGCCTTCTGGGTAAACGTTTCTCAGACTCTCTTTTAACACGGTCTTTGTAAATAATTGGCTCTCTCTGGCCAGCCTCCTACCTTTACTCCCTGCATCCCTGCCTTCTGTCATAAACTACTGGAGGACCGTAGTCACTTGTTTTAAACTTCTGTGCGGGGATTTCTGCCGTGAAATGTTTTAAAAAGGAATAAATAAGACACACTGATTCTTTGATTATTTTCATTTATTTATTTATTTATTTATTTATTTATTTATTTATTTATTTATTTATTTTGTGTGTGTGTGTGTGTTTGTGTGTGTAAGGGGTCACAGAGCAACTTGTGGAGGAAATCTGTTCTCTCCTTCCACCATGTGGGTTCAGAAGATCCAAGTCAGGTATGCAAGACTGATGGTTAGTGCCTTTACCCACACTGCCCCATCTTGCTGGCTCGCAAGACTGATGATTAGCGCCTTTACCCACACTGCCCCATCTTGCTGGCTCAGAGTTAATTGCTTCTGTTAAAACTGTGACAGATTATAGTCTTAGCCATAAACCCAGATTACCAAATTTCCCTTTTAGCACCTTAGCTAAGAACAAGCCTGGCTCTGTGTATGGCCCTCTAATATCTGGCCGGCAGTCACAGCACAGTTATTTCTGTATTACTCTCTAATATCTGGCCAGTCCTCCTATCAGAGTTATTTCTGCCCCGTTTTTTTCTGCCAGAATGTGTTTTCTTGAGCCTTGGAACCAAATCTTTTACACACAATAAGGTCTCAGTAAAATGACTGACTGAATGAAAAAACATACTTAGCATATACTGAATGTAAGGATTACTGCCCAGAGCATCAGGTCCTTGGTTGCCAGAGTCCAACTAAGAGGCCTGGCTCGGGCCTCGGCAGTTTCTCTAAAATAGCCACCAAAGAAATATTACTGAGTATCAATTAGACCACTAGTTTAAATGGTCCAATAATTTTACCTGCATCTTCAATAGTCTGTCTGCAATAGGTTTTTAGACTCCGGTCTATTTTTTAAAGACTTTGCTGTGGGTGTGTTCATGTGAGTACCCCACAGAGGCTACATGAAGGGGTCAGACCCCCTGGGACTGACATTGTCACCTTGCCTGACTTCGGTTCTGAGAATTGAACCTGGGTCTCCTTGCAAAGCCAGAGGGCTTACCCACCGAGCCATTGACAGCCCTGGGTTTCACGGTCTTAAGGCAGATGCTTCCCTTCACTTATCTCGCCCCTCCCAAATATCTTTTATTGATTTTTAAATGAAAAAAGATTCCTGTAAAATACTCAAACAATAAATCAAAAATGAATGCCGCTCTGTAATTTGCCCCCAGAGATAAACAGTGTTAACCCCCAGAGTACACTTTTCCAGACTTTTGCATGTGTATTTAAGCATATATTTAAAACACAGATTAGATCATCGTTTACATATGATCCTGTAGCCTATCTTTGAAAAGCTAACAATATGCGGCTGTCATCACTTCCAGCATGATACAGGGCTTACTATTTTTCATCACAAAGAAGGTGATAGGTCAGCGTCCCTACTATCCTGAGGAAAATGCTCCTAAGAGTGGAAATGCAGCGTTTCACCCTGTTACTTTACCTTTTGAATTGCAGTCTCCCAATTGTCCTGTCAAAGAGCTGGCAGGACCAGCAGTGGTGGCTGTGCATGGAGATAGAAGGGTCTTCCCTGGCTGCACTGTATCAATGAGGAAAGGGCTTTCAAATGAGTTGGGCCTTATGTCCATAAGCCATAGAACTTGGATTCTTTCGTATTTCTGTAAGTACTAGATTCACCAGATGGCTGTTTAAACTCCAGTCCTTTGGTATTGTGATTTTTTTTTTTTTTTTTTTTTTTTTTTTTTTTTTTTTTTTTTTTTTTTTTTACTATGAAAGCAGAAGGAATAGACATTTATCAGTAACCCTCTGTGTTCTTCTGGCCTGGTGACAAGGGCGGGACAGACAGACTGCCAAGATTGTATTCAGGTCTGGTGACAAGGGCCTTTACCATCTCTCTGGATCATTTTCAGTTTTGAGTTCTGAACTCCAACATGATTTAAGGTAGTGATGCAAAGCGATGAAGAGTTTGATCAAGACTTTTGGGTAAAACTCTGGGAGTATGGATATGTATCAACCATCACCTCGGCCATGTCTCAACAGATGCCCTGATGAGAATTTCCACCGGGTTTGAAAGAATTCCCATTCCTGTCCTGTCCTGTGGAGACTATGAACTTCTCTGCCAAGAGCAGCCTTGTGATATTTCCTCTGGCCTCACTTGAGAAGTTTGGAGACACATCTGCCTGAGGATGGGTGGTTTGGCTCCCTGCTCAGCCTGTTTCGGCTCACAGACCTAAGACTCATGTGCATATCTAATTTGAGATATGGCTTTCTGCCTAATTTCCTGTTGTCGGAGGAGGAGGGGGACAGGTGAAGGGAATCCTTGACTCACTCTTCCTTCTCCTTTCATGATACCCTCAAACCATAACAGTAAACCAGGCAGCTAAAGAGTATAGAGGAGCTGACAACAAACAGCATCCACTTAATAAGACACTCTTGGTCCTGATGGCAAACTTCTCTTTCTATCTCTTCTGTGAAGTTTCATTGTTTGGCCGGGGGGGGGGGGGGGGGGGGGCGTCAGGTACCTATCAAAGCCAGAGGAAGGAATCAGGAATTAAACTGGAGCTGAAGTTCCAGGCTGTTGTGAGCTTCCAGATGATGGGCCGTGAACAAACTCTGAACCTCTGCCCGAGCAGTACATGCTCATGACTCATGAGCCAACTCTCTAGTCCCTGCTCCCTTCCCATCTCATACACACACGCGCTAACTCTGCAGGCAAGTATTCTAGTCGTCTGCCTCCAAATCCGCGCAGGAATCGCCTACAGAAGCGGGTACTGCCATCATACCGAGAAAATGTCTCCTTATCATCATCTACTAAAAAACCAGCAGCATGGGTCTACACGACCTAACCAAGCTTTTCCAACTTAAGACTCAGGGTCATTACCTGTGTTTTCACAAGACAGGTTTTATATATGTTTTTTAAGACTCACGGTCATTACCTGTGTTTTCACAAGACAGGTTTTATATTTTTTTTTCTTGCTAAAAATACAATTTAAAGAAAATTAGATTGTCTTGGGCTTTCGGCTTCTAGGTGACCACACCGCAGCGTAGTGGATGATGGGAAAGCAGACATCTGGCTACTGATTCAGCCTAATGATTACTTTCCATTCACTTCTGGGGCTTTGGTATCATTCAGCGCCCACATCTTGACTGGACGGCTGCTCTTATCTGTAGCTACTGCCTCTCTCAGGCCTAGCCAGCAAAGGCCACAATCCGGAAAAGGCTAAGAAAATTGTGGGTTGAATACAGCTTTTTTTAGCTGTTGCTGGTTTCAACTCAATGTTGTTTTTAGGAACTATTTCTGAGTGGAGACTGCTTACGATCTGCTTTGGGGCTGGTGCAATGACTCAGCGGGTAAAAACACTTGCCATACAAGCCTGACAACCCGAGTTCAGTTCCCAGGACTTACAGCGAAAGGAAAGAATCAACTCACGAGTCTTGTTCTTTGACCTCCATATGTGGTAACTCATGTGCACTGGAGTGCATACACCAACTAATATTACTAATGATAAATTAATATAAAAATTTAGCTATCTATCCTTCTAATTCATAAAAATAACACTTAAATAATCTTTGGCCACTTGGAATTTGAATTCTGCAATTAAATATAGTATTGTATATGTATCGCATTCATTTATATATTAACAGCTACTAGTTATTGCAAAAAAAGTAAAGCAAACAAACAAAAATCTTAAAAACTCACTTTTCTAAGGAGACTGAGCCCGATGCATACATAGTGAATCATTAACTCAGACTTTTGGGGGAGTGACCAGGAAAATGTCCACGGATAATTCATACTTCAGCATAAAACAAATCAACCTAGTCTGTGGGCCAAGCCACCTTTCTGGCTCTTTGCTTTGTACGTGGCTTTTAATTTTAGCAAAGCGAGAAAGAGCTAAAAAGGGGGAACGAGCTGCTGTTTGCGTGGATGGGCCTACATCCCAGCTGGCCCAGAGCGCATAGCAGAGGGACGGCAACAGCAGAAGGTCTGCCGGGTAGAGCATAAAGGAAGGCCAAGCAGACACACCAAGAGGAGATGTGTCAGTAACGCAAACCTGAGCCTCAACCGTGACCCCAGAAAACTGAAGAGACCAGTCAGTACAGGACTGCAGAGGGAGAAGAGATTTGGAGCTGGACAAGGCAAGGCCAATCCTGGCTCTTTGTATGGCCTTGCATCCATGGAGTTCTGTTTCCCCACTTGTAAAGTGGAAGGGTGGGCCAAGAGTTTCTGGCCAGTGTGGGTCTAACGCACTGCATGCATGGGACCTACCAGGTTAGGGTGTGTTTGGGAGCAGGGTACTGCTTAAAATCTAGCAGTTTAGGGAGAGTTGGTTTGTTATTTTCTCCTGTTTTGACTGTTGACTGATTGTTTCATTTTACATTTTTAATTATTAATTTCATACATGTATGTAATGTATTTCTGTCTCATCCACTCCCCTCCTCACTGTCAAACTCCTATATCCCTTCCACCGCATCTCCCTTCCTCTTTTATGACTTTCTTAATTAACCCACTGAATCCAATCAGTATTTCCTATTCACATGTAGGTGTGGGACCACCCACTGAACCATGGGGAGTCTACCAGGGGCCACAGCCCTGGAGAAAGCCTATTCTCCCCCACTCTGAGGCTAAGAACTATCAATACACCCTAGAAGGCTGACTGGCTTGATTTCTGCAGGAGGCCAAGAACTGTCAATACCCCCTAGAAGGTTGACCGACTTGATTTCTACAGATCCTGTGCAGGCGACCACAGCAGCTCCAGGCTCATGTCCAGAAGACAGCTGTCATAGCAACCTTCCCACCCATCCTCTGAGCTCTAGACGTAGGACGAGAGGGGCTAATAACGACACTGAGGATCTACTACCGACCTAGTACTGGCTTGTCCATCCCCTTAAACACATTTTTTAAAACAAAAACAAAGCTGAATATTTAGGAAGGGAACAGAGCAATAAAGAAATAAGCCAGAGTTTCACTTCTGTTTTAGTCACTATGGCTGCAACAAACCACCATGACCAAAAAGCACGTTGAGGAGGAAAGGGTTTATTTGGCTTACATGTCAGTGTTGCTGTCCATGACTGAAGGAAGTCAGCACAGGAACTCAATTAAACAGGGCAGGATCCCATCTATCTATTTATTATTTATTTATTTATTTATTTATTTATTTATTTATTTATTTAGCCACCGCCTCCCATTTCCCTCCCCCTCCCCCAATCAAGTCCCCCTCCCTCGTCAGCCCAAAGAGCAATCAGGGTTCCCTGCCCTGTGGGAAGTCCAAGGACCACCCACCTCCATCCAGGTCTAGTAAGGTGAGCATCCAAACTGCCTAGGCTCCCACAAAGCCAGTGGGTTTTGATCCTACAGCCCACCTTCTTATAGAACCCAGGACCAATAGCGTAAGATTGGCACCACCTACCATGGGCTGCGCTCTCTGCCATTGATCACTGACTGAGAAAATGCCTTACAGCTGGGTCTCAAGGAGGCATTTCCTCAATTGAGGCTCCTTCCTCTGATCTGACTCTAGCTTGTGTCAAGTTCTTGAAACGCAAAACCAGCCAGGACAACTTCAAACAGCACAATCCAAAGGCCAATCGCTTTGTAAGTATTCGCCTATGCGTATATCATGAATTCTAGAGCTCAGATTCCAGGTACTATGACATTCAAATGAAAAGTCCATAATCATAGAAAGTTCATTAACCATCCTAGGGCGGTACTATCTCTGTTAGTAAATTAAAAATTTATCATGATAAAGTTTAATCATGGGCCACACTATCTACTTGACCTGAAATAGTTCCAACAGCTCCTAATTGTGTCCTGCTTGGGCCACTGAAGGGTCTGACTCACAACCGAGAATCCACTTCGAAAGCGAATGTGTTATGCCGGCTCCCATGGGATCGTCCACAGATTCTAAGGCACAGCTGAAGAGGTTTGGTTAAAACGCAGGAATTTGCCTTTAACGTGACTCTCCTGAGTAAGTGCTAAAACAGGCGACTTGCTAGTTGAACGTGATCCTACACAATTAAAACTCTATCTGTGGCTGATGAAAGACCAATACAAATAATGAGGTTCCCATAACACGCTCTGTTGTCTGGTGGCAATACTTGGTTACACGCTAGGTGCTGTCCAGCTTTCTCGGTTGTTTCTCTTGCTGCAATTACCTCCAACGATAGCATCACATGGAATCTTACGTCACAGAAATTCCTTTGGGCACTTAGAGAACACCCAGACTGTTCCACTGCTTCTCCCAGAAACAGACAGTAACATGCTTCCATAAAGGAGCCGGTATGGGTGCGAGAGCTCCTGAGGTGAGAGAGAACAGGGACTCTGACAGGCCTCCCATCAGCGCTTGTGTCTGTGGGAAGGAAGGGATCTGCTCCTTTTCTCTGGCTTGGGCAAACCTGTCTTCTTTTAAGCCTGTAGTGGTTTGGATGTGTGTCCTCCCTGCTCCTACACACACACACACACACACACACACACACACACACACACACACACACACAGAGCATGTATTGGAAACTCAACTCAAAGCCCACGGGGTTAGGTCATGAGGATAAGGTCATGAGGTCCCAGGAGTGGAAACTGGCTCCTTATAAAATGCTGTACCCCGTCCACACACAGATGCATGCACGCATGAATGGAAGCACGCATTCTCCTCTGTTCTTCTACTTTGTGCCATGTCAGGATCTAGGAAGATGGTTTGCATCAGATGCCCTGGTCTCAAATAACCTAACCTCTGTAACTGTGAAAATTAATCTCTTTTCTTTATAAGTCACCTACTTTGATGCATTTTACTATTAGAGCAACACCAAGAAAACTAAATGCTTTTGTAGTCTAGACTTGGTGTTCATTCTCTTAATCAATAAACTAATCTTTTGGAAAAAAGTAATGGGACTGTATTATTGGAAATATGCTATTTTTTTCTTTATGGAAACACATAGTGATGTGGTTGGTGCTGCAATTAGTTTCTGATAAGGGTTTCCATCTGCTATGAGAAATATTGAGACTATTTGTTGTTGACTGTGTTTTGCAAAATAAGATATACAAATTTAAACTTTGATGTAGAAAAGGAATTTAAAAATATGAGGGTCATATTTTTATTACAAATATTTTGTGATAATGTCAATATTTTAATGATTTTTTTTTCTAAAATATAAATGTAATGGATATATTTTAGAATGGAAAATTACCTGAATATAGACCCTAAGTCTTAAAAGAGGAAATATTTGATACACCCACAATGAAAGGAATAGACTTATTTGATATATTGTTTATATGGCTAATAAACAGCCAAATAATAGCATTGTTCTTTTCTCATTATGAGTCCATTAAGTGAGGTACACTAGGCCATTGCTGATACAAAGAAGTACGAGATTTCAAGAAGAGAAAATCTAATCCTACCTAAGATTTCCACAGACATAATGAGTATTTGCATTGTTCCAAAAAGACCATTATTTTTGCATCAGTATATTATATTTTCCTTTCAGTAGCCTTAGCAGAGTTAAATCATTTTTGAGGAATCTGAGTCTATCTATGGGATTCCATGACAAGATTATGCAAGTTAAGTTTGTGCTCTGGTTTGCGAAAGGAAAGTAGTGGACTATGAATATTCCCCAAAGGCCATTTAGTTTTTAGTATGTAATTGATCTTAGTGGACAAATTGATCTGTGTGTGACAAAGAGAAAAAGCCAGAGATGGAGAAAAATGAGTTAGAAGACAGTATTTGAAAACTGCAGTTTCTAAACACATGTGATGAAGTGAGACCCAGAGAGCCACATTTTCAACCTGAGACAAAAGAAATGACAGCAACCTTCAATCCAGACCTCATTGGATCCTGACTCTTTAAAAGCTGGACTCTCCGCAAATTATTTTCGGTTTTTGCGGAGGGCCTTCTCAGAGGTGACTTTATTGGCCTTGCCTGTTTTAGCAGATCACTGCAGTTTGCTCATCACCTTGGGGGTGGGGACATTCTTGTTCCAACTTCACTGTGGGTGGAGCAACTTCACTGTGGGTGGACATAACTTTGGTGTCATTGTTCCCTTGTTTATGTGTCTCTGTATGACGCTCCATAAAGCTCTGTAACCCAACAAGGAAAAAAATCTGATCATCCTTTCGAGTTGACTGTATTTTATAGAACATAAGCAGACTTCCAGCATCCTAGAAGAGTGACTTTTTGATAAGGTCACATGGCCCATTATCAAGATAATGTGAGCAATCTCTGGCCAAGGGGTGCTCACTGGTTTTCCTAGGCTGAGTAGCATCACTTGAGACAGGGACAACTCTGGTCAATAGTAAAGGAAGAAGCATTAGGGAAAACAAAAGGAAGAAGTTACAGAAAAGAAGTCACAGCATTCTTGCTGCATTAGGTGTGAAAATAAACGAAGTCAGCTGAGGTAGTATGAAGTTGCCATGTCTATCATCTTAGAAAATATAGGCAAATACATTCAGGATAGTAGGTACAGTGATGAGAGCCTATTACACTTTGTTTCAGAACATCAATCATTTTTAAATTCAGGGAGAAAAGTATCAATGAATATAACAGCAATGCCATCGCACCATTCTAATGATTATATTCATTTTCATATTAATATAGTTTAGAACATAAAATTCTAATAGTTCAATAGAAAAAGGATCTACAAGCCTGAAGTCACCTAAGGTCCGTGAAGCACAGTGCAGCCCCCAATCTCAGGTTTCTGATGTTTGTCTGACCTTTGATGCTTTTCTTTCACTGGGCGTGAAGACAAGCTATACCGCCTATTCTCTATTCACCATTGTGTTCTATGAGAAGCTAAAGCAGGAGGTGCCACACGGTTTTCAAAGAAGAAAACCCGGTCTTCTGTTCTCAGGCCCTTTCTAATCTAAGCAAGGAGACAGAATCAGCTGTGAACAACAGGTGCTTTGCAGTTGTTCATTCATTCGGACATTTCTTTTATGAGTTAATTACTCACAACGCCCCCATGAACAATCTGCACATCTGGGAAGATAAAACTGCCCACTGAAAGTGAGTTACTGGAGCGTAGGTGAAGCACAATGGTCAATTCATCGGGATACCCATAAAAGGCTGAACCGAAATCCCCCAAAGCCCTGTGAAGCTAGAACGTCGAGCCTGAGGAATGAGTGAGCACCAGACTGAATGCCACAACAAGGGGATGTGTGAGTGTACTTAGCCGCCAGTTCGTGATGCTTTCCTGGGTCGCCCACTCATCACCAGCCGCCTCTCGCCGAGCCTGGCATGGACCCGGTACCATCACCCTCCTCTGAACACAGCTCCACTGTTTGCTCTTTAAGTACTCAAAGATTTCAGTTTCAACTTACTTGTGACAAAAAGAGAGCATTCCACCACTGAACAAAATAAAACCAAGTCTTTATTTGGAAAAAAATAATTTCTAAACTTAATACGTGATTTGTCTTTGCCACCTACAAACTCAGAATCAAAGTGTAACGACAATGAAGGCTTGACCCTCTGGGAAATGGTGTCTCGGGGACAAGTCCCTTGTTTTAGTGTGTCATCTGTTCAATGGGACGGAGAGACAGTGTAGCCCCTAACATTCTTTCCAGCGAGATGAGCCTAAGGTCAGGTTCAAGACCAACCCCTTCTGACTAGGATAAGATTCCATAGCAGCTCATCAAGAGGGTGTTGAAGTATTAGACAGAGCAATGGTCTTCAAGAACAATCCATGGGGAGCTGAGGGAAAGTGATAAACCTTTGTATTTATATTCATTTCATCTTTTGAATGTTTCTTTGTAAAGATTTAAAATATGAACATATTAATATACATACATATTATATATACATTATATATGTATATATATGTATATATATATATATATATATTCAAAACATTTTACCAAAAGGGTGGAGTGACCAAACCCCCTTAAGTCACATGGTTATAAAGTGAGTTGGAAGGGACAGAGAATAGGTACATAATCAACTCAATTCACTAAATGGAAGGCAGAAGATTTTGGACTTTTATTTCCACCTGTAGCACTACTTAGTTGTAACAAAAATCTTGAAGTGGGTAGCTTAACTTGGATGGCTAGATAAAAAGCTAAGGCAATTTCTTCAAATGATTTCTTATCTTTAATACCCTGGGGCAAGACTGACACACCCACAGCAGAGGCTGGGGGCTGGGCCTTTACCTCCATCCTAAGTGACACTCTCCAGAATTATGGGTACAGTGCTATAGCCTCTGCATTTGCTGTTTGCCCATTGTGGACAAGGAGAGCATTTGATTGGCCAAATCCTTTTCCTGTTGGTGTGGCAGAACTCATACATCAGCCCCAGAGTACAGAATATTAGTTATATAATTCTTGCTAAGATCCTTATTTGATTAATGAACACGGTAGCAATAGATTCCTTCTCTGACGTGTATAGATCTCAAAATTTCACTGTCTGTCTTCTCAGTTTTTATGTATGCATACTTTTTGGAACTCTCCTGAAATAATCATTTTCATGTTAAGACCGACACATTATCACTTGGCTACCTGAATTCTTGAAAGAAATCCATAATTTTATTTTCTCAAAGTAGGCATTCTTTCTCAGACCTCTGGCTATTCTTGGGAGACTTATAATCTACTCAGACACATTTATGTCCTGCAGAAATTCAACTCACGTGACCAGTGCAAGCTTTGGACCTGAATCCCAATGTCACCCCTCGCCAGGTGTTTGACTCTATGCAAGCTGTTTAACCTCTCTGTGTGTCCGTATTCGCCTGAGCTTAAACAGGTGCTGTCCTTCCGCAGGCTTCATAGATTGCTGCCAGGGTGGAAGGAAACGTGGGAGAGGACAGGGCGGCAGCAGGAAGCGTCACCATTCCTGCTGTTCTTACTGGACACACGACATCGCCATCGTGGTGTTGATATTCTTAATAATGGGTGAAGCGAACCAGGCAAGGCAAGGCCTGGTCTAAGGCAATGATATGGGCCACCTAACCTAGAGCACCTTCAAATTCTTGGTTTGTCAAGATAAGATGGGTGGAAGTGCTGTTTAAGTTCACCACAGAAGGGTAGGGCAGGGAGCAGGTGGTGAGAGAAAATACCCATTAGGGATTTAAATACTGTATTCAGCAAAGGCAGTGCTCTGCCTTGAACTCACTGTGCAATCCCTCCCAGTGAGGCTCCAGGGTCTTAGCTAACTGCTTGGCTTTTTTCTTCTCTCTCGTTGTCTATGTGTGTGTGGTGTGAGCATGTGTTGGGGTATGTGGTCAACATTGTGTTCTCTAGTGTGCTCTACCTTATTCTTTGGTATGTATGTGAAAATTCAAGCTTAACTGAGCCTTCCGCATGTAACGTATTTCTTTGGAATTATGTGTGTGTATGTCTGTATCTCTGTGTGGGTTCCCTCAGAGGACAGAAGAGAGCGTCAGATCCCTTGGAGCTGGAGTCACAGGAGGTTGGTGCCAGGAACTCAGCTCAGGTTCTCTGGAAGAGTTGCAAGTGCTTCTAACTGCTGAGACAGCTCTAGGCAACACTGGCTGGCTAGCAGAGATTCCTTTGTCTCTACCCCTAGCACTGGAATTAAGGGCACTTGTTTTGGGTAAGTGGGGGTGGGTGGGTACTTAACAACTCAGCCCTTTACACCTGTGAAGGTCTTCACACACAGCTAAGTCATCTCCCCAGCACAGGCCTGGGTCTCATCTTTCATGTCTGCACTGTGAGAAATTGGTGGAGGTTATACAAAACACTCTACTAGTTGATATAATCCATCACAGGAAGTCCCCAAAAGATATACATATATTTTCTATGTTTCTCCTCTGCTTTTTGACACCTGGGTATGTTAATAACTCATGTACCATTTTGAGCCTCAATTTTCCCTTTAAGTGGAATGACTCAAATGGGTTGATTTACATAAAATTATTCACAATCATCTGTAAGTCTTTATATCTTCCATAGCAAAGGAATTACCCAAACTCCTCAACAATCATAGTAAATGATACATTTTTTGAAAATACTTAATTTTTATTTTTACTCTCTCTCTCTCTCTCTCTCTCTCTCTATATATATATATATATATATATATATATGTATGTATGTATATATATGTATACATATATATATATATATAATTTTGCATTTTAAGATTAAATATACAGATCTGTTTGAGAAGGGAGTGTAGAATTTTGGGATCTCAGGGTCAAAGAGTATAAGGAAGGGCCTTCAGATATACTTAGTCTTGAAGCTACTCTGGCCATCTTCAATACTTCATATGGTTCAGAGCTGTGCTGGGGGAGTCACAGAGACACGACCCTAAACCTCTGAAGCTTTGTGTCTATTGTTTCCTCTCAGTCTACAGATCGCTTTGAAGGTGTCTGACACCAGGTCAGGGGACAGAGCCATTCTATGAGTGATAGTCCATTTTAATATCATGTAACCATAACTGTTCGACTTATATTTTTCTGGACAGATAAACTCTGACGTTAGGGATGCTTCTTACCTTACTCAGGAAATTGTTTCTTGTCTATTAGCATTTTCATTTTCTTTGAAAAAAGTGTATGTATTGTAAAATCATTCAGAAAGGACTGCAATAATATATTCCACACAGAACCCATGAGCACCATGGCTTTCCCTTCCCTTCTCCATTTCCCCGTCTTCAAAGCACAGATTCCGGCAGCATGACTTTACAAGACAACCTCTGGGAATTTTACCATCAATCATAAATATCTTTCCCTTCGTAGTATTAACCAACGCTAATCTTAGTTGCTGTATTAACACTCCACTAATTAAAACAAGAAGTTATTTTATTTTAGGGCTTCTATATTTTGGCCTCTTCGTTTTTAAAAACTTGTATTTGTTACATTAAACATTTTTAGGCTCATACATTTTTCCTCTTTTGAATTATTTTCTCAGAAAAATTCTGTAAGTGTGGCTTCACATGGTTTTTCTTGACCTCTATTACTAGTTTTTTAATTTTTTCAAATTTGTTATTTTATGCGCATGAGTTTTGTGCACCATATGCATGCAGTGCCCACAGATGCCAGAAGAGGGCGTTGGATTCCCCCAGAGCTGGAGTTCAGATGGCTGTAGCTGTTGTTGAACCCAGGTTCTTCAGATGAGCAGTCAGAGCTCTTAACTGCCAGGCTCTCTCTTCAGCTTCATGCCAGCTGTTGTTTGTTTTGAAAAACCGAGTCGGTTTATGAAGCATTTCCTCGGGGCAGCTGGCCATTTTAATTTGAAGACGATACTGTCTCATTTCCGTGTCCAGTTCCCTGGTCATGATGATAAACAGGAGCCTTGCGTTTTACAGATGCAAATGCAAATGGCACTGAGTGAACTGCCGTTGAAATGGAAGGGGATCTATGTTCGCAACCAGGGTGCCCTCCGCACGCTACAGCCATCTAAAGGTGGTGGTCGATCTTCCCGGTGCTGAGACAGCGTTTATTGCCCTAGTGTCTGTTCTGAGCCCAAACTCTTCTGGTTACCATGAGACAGTGGTCTAGCGCTTCCTGATGCAAGTGTGGGTGGTCCGCCTGCGTGTCTGGTGTGGGAAGGGAAGAACGATCTGTTCACTGGCCTAATTTAAAGCTGATAACAGATTTAGAGTCACTGAAGATTTTAAAAATCTGACTCAGGACAGATGCCTTGTGTTAATCAGAAGCTGCATCCGTGTAACTAGGTTTCTTCCTTAACAGAAAACTAATTCCTTAATGTTGGGTTTGCAGCACAGAACAGCAAAACAGAACAAATCAAACGGTATTTTTTATTATGTTTAGGTGTATTTTAAATTCTTCTTCCCAGACCATGTCCTGTCTAAATGATAGTGTAGAAAAAAAAAATAGCAAAATAAAAACAGGGCTTGTCCCTATTGCTCCTAGCAATGCTACTTTGGGAAGTCTGGAAGAAGGTATTTTGAAGACATATAATGGAGAATTCTTTCAGCAACTTCAGTAACAATTTTCATATTTAAACTGGACACAGTAAGGAATGGGTAGTCACTAATGAATACTTGACTCATTTCCTAGCCATCTAGAATGGTTTGAAAGGATGCTGCGGATACATCAGTGCTTAGGGTAGATTCGAAAGTGGCTTTCAAGATATTTTTGTCAGTTCTTAGAGACGTCCTTTTTTTTAGGCTAAAATGTTTCATTAATTACATATAGTGAGGATGATTGAGTCATCCAGCATTTACCTTGGTTTGGGTTCCTATGTGTGCATTTTTACAAGACAATGCTTATTACTCCAGCAGCCTCTAAGCGCTTCCAAATGTGTCTGCAGACGCTTGTCTACGAAAGGCCCACAGACAAAGCTAGATGCAATCTGTGTGCTTCATTCCTGCTTAAAGACCAGAGATGCCTTTACTGCGGACCTTGTGTAAGAGGGGGGAAAAATTCCTTTGCCATTCTGCCTTGCTTATTTCACTCTCCCGGATCAGATCGCCTCCTCTCAGGGACACACTTCTATTCTGAAATACTTCAGCCTGCACTTCCTTATTTGGTCTCTGGAACTGCTCTTTGTCTTGTTCAAACATTCTGCTAAGCTTGCAGCCTGCCTTTACCCCGCCCCTTGCCCACTGCTCCCCCTTCACACACACACACACACACACACACACACACACACACACACACACACACACACGAAGCTGGCTTCAACTGTTTGCTCTGACTCAGCCTTCTCTGAAGTTCGTTAGCCAATCAGACATCAGTTATGTCCATTTAAGGAGTACCTTTGCAAATCAGAGGGGAGAGAGTTTGGGAGGATTATCATGCCGCGGTCACTCATATTCACCACAAAGCCTGTATTTCACACAACTGCTTTCCTCCTTCAATAAAGTACGGATTAAAAAACAACAACCCCCAAGAAGCCCTAAAATAAACCCCAAGCCCTCAATCCTTCTCCTCAACCCAGGCTCCTTAATTAATGGTTAATGTCAGCGTTCTGGCACCTCGCTTTGGCTGACAGTGTGATTTGGTTTACTTTTCGACTCTCTCCACTCAAATGCTCCAACTAATACTTTAAGAAAATATGGGGCACAGGCCTGAGTGGCTCTGCCAACACACAAACCAAAGGTCTGTGTCCCTAAGTGAAGAGTACACACTTCCAGTGAAGGCTGCCCTCCTTGCTCTCCAGAGCTGAAAACAGCCAGACATTTGGAGCGTGGAAGAATCCTCTGGCCTCTCGACTGGGTTGTGCATGGAAAAAGCTCCCCTCTCCACATTCCCTATTTAAGAAAGAAGCTGCCACAGCTCCCTCCAAAAAAGCAGAGCAGTGTTTCCTTACTTATAAACAACCGAGAAATTCCTCACAGCAAGCACACAGCCTTTGGTTCTTGGAACAAAGTAGACAGTGGTATTTATTATGTCAAATAAACACATCCTCCACACTGCAAAGGGGAACCTGGAACAAGAAGCCAAACGAAGCCGTTTTCGAGGAGGAGTTTTAATCCTTTTACAATTAGCTCTTGTCTAACTTGACTGAGAAGTTGAAAAAGAGCAGCTTTCCCAAAAGAAGGTAACCACAGTTTGTTCCCGATGTTCGGTCAGGAAAAAAAAAATGGAGTTCCCTTTCAGAGGCTAGTAATGTAAACATACAGGATATCCTAGAACTTGGTATTATTTCTCATTTGTTCACCAATAATGATCTTTGCCTTCCTTTGCCCATTGTGTTAATTGCTGAAGCCTTGTTAATTGCCAAGCACGGGGGTAGATGCTGCCAGTTTGGTCTTTACATGAAGCAGGTTGAACTACACCCACAGTGCGTTTCTCCCTGTCCTGATACCGTTCAGTCAGTTGTGCTTCTTTGTATTCAGCATGGGAACCCATGTTCCCATGCATGGAAGAAGTATTTGCCTTACAAATCCTCAAAGTGTGTTGCCTTGTTGCCCTTCCTTATTTAGGGCACTTTTAGACAGGTTTGGATGAGCTCTTGTTGGGAGAAGACTCAAATCATTCTAGGCTGTAGGCACTGCAGAAATATACTATTTGTGCCTTTAATCTCAGCACCCAGAAAGCAGAGGCAAGCTCAGCTCTGTGTGTTTGAGTCCAGCCTGGTCTACATAGCAAGTTCCAGGTCAGCTAGAGCTTACCCAGTGAGACCCTGTTTCATCTCAGTACCACACACACACACACACACACACACAAACACAGAGAGAGACACACACACATGCACACACATGCATACACACAGACACACACACATGCACACACATGCATATACACAGACACACACACATGCACACACATGCACACACACATACACACAGACACAGACAGACAGACACACGCACGTATACACTTTCAGTTATTTTTATTGGTTATAACCTCAGTGAGTCTCAGTGTGTTTTACAATGTGGCTTATTGGTTCAATTTGTTTACATTTTTTTAACATATGAAACTTGTGGTTTTTTACCCCCCCCCCATGTGTGTGAAAGTACTATCTCAGTTATAGACTCCAGCCTTCCATCTGTGAGAGGTAGCATCTCTTGTATTCATTCACCTGCTGCAGCTGACCCGTTCAGACTCCAGAGAATTCTCCTGTCTCTGCCTCCTAGCTCACGGTAGGAGTGCTGAGATGTTCATCACCACTGGGTCTTGTGGGTCTGAACTGAGGTCCTTACTCTTGCAGAACAGACAAGCTACTCCTGAGCCATCTCCCCAGTCTTAGAAAGTGGGGTACTTGTGCGCACTATTTTATTGCCCTCTACCATAGGAACATTAAACAAATCTGCTAAAAAGAAAACAACGTTGTTCTATCTGGATGTGGCGGTGCTTGCCTGCAATCCAGCTGAGACCAGAGAAACAAAAATTGAAGATGAGCCTGGGCTACACAACAAACAAAAATCTAGCTTAATAATGAAACACAGTCTCAGATATATATATATTCTACATATATATAAATTCTATGCCAGAAATATTGAGCACAGTCACAGTCACCACTTATATGCTCAGGATGTCAATCTTTGGGAATAACTAAGAATGCTAACAAAACCCAGTAGGACAGCCTTGAAATAAATATCATATTTATTTGTTTTTCTTCCATAGCATGCTGCCCCTTCTGAATTCAGAGCATATGCTGTTTCTGTTTTTTCTGTACCTGTCCCTGATCATCCCCCATTCTCTCCTTGCTCTGGGTTTAGGGTAACCCCGAAAGACACTGTGAAGTTCGCAGAGGGGTAGATTTCCAGGATGGAATGGAGGGGAACAGTTCTCAGTTCTGTTACCCATGCTGTTCAACTACGACAAGAGCTTTTGAAAGTCCCTGACTGTGGTCATCTTGTTTTCTGCAGGTTACTACTGCTTTACTCAGAAACAGAAGAGTCTCACATATTCTTTTTATATTTCCTGGGTTCTTAGAAAAGTGTTGAACATGCCATAGCTAGAGAAGAACGTATAAAAAACAATCTATGATTCTGGTAAAATCCGTAATAATGTCTTTGTACCATCCCCTATTAGCTTCTATGGACTTAAGTTTTAGAGTCACAATTCTTTGGGAGCAGGGAGGGGAGTAGTGCCTGGATCTTCAAACATGAGATCAGAAATATACCATAATTAATCAATGTTTTCACAAGGATTGACTTTAACAGAAGAAAAAGAATCCACACACTTAAAGAGCCCCAGAGATGACGTATATTTCTATGCTTTTGTTCCAAATGTCCATTAACCCTTGGGGAAGTTTCTCACTGCTGGGAGTAGCAGTTTTTAGGGAGTCCAACATCTGGGCTGGTATGACTATGTGGGGTGGGAACCCATGCCAGAAGTTGGAAAGGGAGGGAGGGAGAGAGAGGAGGGGGGAACAGGTTGGGGGTTGGGAAACAGTATGACTTTTAGGTCTCATTCTAATTTCAATGCCTGTTTAGAAAGTCTCCAATTTTCTGACTCATACTCCAGGTTTTGATGGGGGGAAAAAGAGAGAGAAAATGGTTGCCATATGCTCCCTCAAGTTTCTTCAAATGTGAAAAATCAATACACACACACTCACTCACACACACATGCTCATACACACTCACTCACACACATGCTCACACATTCCATTCTAAAAAAAATCACATAAATGAATGTAATTGGAAGCTGATTCCACAGATTTGGCTCTGAATCTAAATACTCATCAAGGAATCCTGAGAATCAAACATGTCTTCACATTAAGTATTCTTCACTGTTTTTAGGAAAAGCTGCAGAAATGTCCCTGGAGATGGGAAATCTTTGTAGAGCGGCGAGCTGGCAAGAGTGAGGAACAGAAACCATTAACTGCACTGTGTTGCTACAATCTCCCAATATCTGACATATTCCAGGTTGCCATTCCATGCAAAATGCCTGCCAAGCTCTCGGTCCAGAGGTGATGCCCTCTTTGTCTATCCGTGCAGGCCGACTGTAACTGACAGACTCTGTGGTGAACTCCAAGATATGCCTACATCAGTGGCCCTGACCCACCTACACCACCTTTGTGAAATGGCCAACAGAAAGGAGAGAGTCAGAGCAGATTCCATGTATCCCTGACAATGATCTGCATTGACCTGTTTCTAAGGAGACCAGGTTGGAACAAACGGTTGAGGGAATCCTTGCCTGATTAGCCAACAGTTTGATGGTCACTTTCTTGGTACCCGGTTCTAGTCTTTGCATAGTCAATCTAATAGAACAAGAAGAGTTTCACAAACCAGTTATTGGCAGGGATTTCACCGGTCCTCAAACCAGCCTCACCTCACACCTTCATGTTTCAGGCCTTCCGGTGTGAATGTGGGAAAACACGTCTGATGCCTTGCTCTGTGCCTCCGGCTTCCTGCTTATCGTCTAGTAAGCCTCCTGAAGGAGCTGCGGAGCCAGCTTTTCTTATCATGAGTCTCTATTTTTCTTTTTTATTTCATCACCTTTAACATTTTTTATTTTGTTTTTATTGGAGACATAGTCTGCTTACGTAGTCCTGGCTGGCTTGCAATTTGTAATTTTGACCAGTTTGGCCTTAATCTTTGGGTCATCCCCCTGCCTTTGCCTTCTTAGTGTTGGATTTACACGCATGCACCATCACACTTGGATGCTGCTTCTTCTTTTCTGACAGAATCTCTCTATGGAGTTCTGACTGTCCTGGAGCATGATGTAGATGAGAACGGGTCTCAGACTCACAGTAATCCTCCTGCCTCTGTACCATTATGCCTGGTGAGCACTAAACATCTGTAAAGCCTAGCTTATACAACTGCATCTCCGAATTATTTCTCTTGCATTCTTTTGCCAACTTCTTCCACCCTTTCTTCTTTTTGACTGCTTTATTTCACCAAAATTGACCTAAAAAGATATTCAGAGGCTGCCATTGAAGAAGTCCTTTTGTTTTGTTTCTCCTAGCAGGGGTCGAGGGGGCGGAGCTTGTTGCTTGAGTGGCAGACCACAGCTAGAGAGCTGCTGAAGACTTCCTGAGCATGGCTGGGAGCTGAGACTGCAGAAAGTCAGAGACTGGGGAGTATAGGCTTGGACTCCGGTGAGTTCTAAAGAGACACCAGGACTACTAGTTCTGGCCAGCCAGGAACCACCGGGAGAGGCTTAGAGCTTAGCTGAGCAGTAACCTTAGAGCAAATGGCTTCCAGCATTTGAGGCTCAGAGTTGTAATTCTAAGAGCCAAGGGCTACTGTTACTCAATGTTTGTAGTTGAAACACCAAGGGAACACTGTGCATATTCCTGATTTGTATCTAAATGGAGCAGAAGGACCCTCTGCTGAGGAGTGACGTCAAAACAAGAGACACAAGACAAACCCCAGGTGTTAGGTGAGAACAGGGCTTTGAGCGCCTTCACGAAAGGTGTAAAGACAACCCTCTTTTAAGCCATTCCATCCATGGTTGGGGTGGGGATTTACAGAAGAAGTCATCTTGATATTCAGGGGAGCAAGTAAAACTGAAAGAGAAACAACTACAAATGCCTTTTGTTTCTGAAAGCCGGCAGGTACTTCCTTGATGATTACTGACAGAAGAGGTGTGTGATAGAGTAGCACTGTGACCATGACAGTGACCACTAATGCCAAGCGCTGCTTCAGGTGCATGGTTGCCACACAGCATGTATTTGTTGAAAGAAGAACCTGAACTGTCAATGTCGCTGTAAAATGTATACACTTATATATGCTGGTTGGTTTCTTTTTCTATGCTGTGATAATAGGCTCTGAGAAAGGCACACTAAAGGAGTTTTGTTTTAGCTCACTGTTTAAGGTCATAGCCATCACTTCAGGAAATCAGGGAAGCAGGACCACAAAGTAACTGGTCATACCACATCCACAATCAGGAAACAGAAAGAGAAGAATGCAAACTAGTGCTCGGCTTACTTTCTTTATTTTATACAGTCTAGGGTTCCACTGTCCAGTAAACACTCTCATCGACAGTTACAGTCCCCACATCAACTAATAGTTAGCTACTCCTTCAGAGGTTAATCTCCCAAGTGATTCCAGACCCTGTCAAGATAACAAGTAACTGTCACAGTACAAATATATAAACAAACACACACAAACACACCATACATACAACACACACAGACACACACAAACATATCACGCAAAAACACCCCACACATGAACACACACATTCAAACACACAAACACACCAAACACATAAGCACAACACACACACAAACACAACACACATATAATCACACACAGACCCACAAACACAAACATAGACAAACACACACAAGCAGAACAAACACATACACGCAGACACACACAACATATACAGACACACACACAAGCATACCACACACAAACACACTGCACACATAACAACACACACAGAAATACCACACACACAAGCATAACACACACATAAACACACAGACATACAAACACACACAGACACACAAATACACACAAACGGAACACACACATACACACACATAATACACAAAACACACCACAGCTTTCTCTCTCACACACACACATACACAATGTTAACTGAAATAGATGATATAAGCCTCAAGAAAATATGAATGTCTTGCTTTAAGAAAATATTCTGAGAGCCGGGTGGTGGTGGTGCACACCTTTAATCCCAGCACTCAGGAGGCAGAGGCAGGCAGATCTCTGTGAGTTCGAGGCCAGCCTGGTCTACAAGAGCTAGTTCCAGGACAGGAACCAAAAAGCTATTGAGAAACCCTGTCTCGAAAAATTAAAAAAAAAAAAAAAGGAAAAAGAAAATATTCTGGGAGCTGGTTGATGGCTCAGCGGGTAAGAATGTGTTCTGTGCAGGCAGGACGACTTAAGTTCGAATCCCCAACATCCATGCAAAATTGCTTGCTTGGGAATGCTCCTAACTACATCATTACGAGTTTAGATAAAGTGAATCCTGTAAGTTCATAGCCTAATAGCAAGCTTCTGGTTCAGCGAGAGACCCTGCCTCCAGAGAATGAGGCAGCGAGAAAGGAAGACACCGGATGTGACAGTGACAAGCACCTGCTCACTCCCATACATGTAACACATGCCTGCTGCACACACCACACAGTGCACCTTCACATCTACGCACATACAATGTTCTTCTAATCTAATTGCTGCTTGACAACAGTCATTCATGTTAAATGACTAATCCTTACAGTTGGGAAAAAAAACCACACACAGTAATTTATTTATTCTAATTCTGGAGCAAAAAATAGCAAGTGACTGCTCTCTGATTTTGTGTATTAAAGATGATTGGATGACAAAAGGCTGTATTGTTAACCTTTATTGATGATCTATTATGTTGTACTTGACTTGAGTCCTGATGAAAAGGCTGCAAACAATAAATCCCTGTTTGGCAGGATCTCACATGCCAGGGATGCAGAGATAAAACATAACCCATCAATGATGAAGTGCTGAGTGAAAAAACATATGAGGAGGTAAAGAGATAGGCTAGGGGCTGGAGAGATGGCTCAGTGCTCAAGATCACTTGTTGCTCTCACAGAGGACCCAGATCAGTTCCCAGTACCCATATCAGGTGGCTTTCAACCTGTAAGTCCAGCTTCAGGCCATCCAACACTTCTCTTCTGGCCTCCAAGAGAACCCACGTGTAGGCACTCACACGCAAACATATAAAATAAAAACATCTTTAAAACAGGCAAACAAGCGAACAAAACCTTGAAAAACGCAAGTAACAGCCCAAACAATTGCCTGTGTGCTAGGGAAGGGAAAGGCATCCAGGTTTGCAGAGGTCTCTCGAAGGATGGGGGAGTAAGAGAAATGAGAGGAGCTGGGGGTAGGGGCAGGGGGATTCCAAGTTTGGAAAACACCGGGCCCAGTGGCGTGAAGTTGGGCAAGAACTCTGCATACTTAGGAGCGTGGAAAGTAGTTTGAACACCCCAAAAGAAATTCAGGCAAGTTTAAACATTGGATTAGGCTAAGGAAAGGGAACGAAGGCTCTGGGGCAAAAGCTTTAAAAGAATAAATAAACACAAAGAATTAAGGGAAAATTCCTTAAATATTTCCATTTTCTCCCTATTCTCATCTTTGTGTACCAGCATGGAGGCCTCCTGTCTCTAAGAAAGCCTTCATCTATTCTCATGTTCTTTTACCTAGAAGGTTGCTTGGCATCCTGTTACTGAGCTGGCCTGCGGACTAGGAAACCCTTGCAGACACAGTCAAGAGCAACTTTAAATACACAGTCAGGTGAATTCAACTTCCCTCAAAATTTGTGGCTAATGCACTGGTTTTTGTGAAACTAGGATTAAAAAAAAAAAAAAAAACCCTTGGTTTTCATGGAGAAGTTATGCCCTAGCCACCTTCATCCAAAATACTTAGCTCCTACAGTGAAAAGAATCATTTCTTTTAGTCATTGACAGAGATTTGTTGTTGAGGATCATGAATACAGCATTTACTGACTTACAACCACTGGAAACATTAATGCTTATGTAATAACAGTTCAGGTGTACTCATGTGCCCCAGAAGATAGCTGTTTATCTGGTGGTGCCCTGGGCTGCTGCAGAGGGGAACATTGTTTGTGTGCCTGGTACCCATATTTGTCGTCATTGTGAGAAAGAAATAATTACCAGAGCCATAGAACTTTACAATGAGGAGGGACTCATTCTATAATGGTGGAAATTGCTTAAAAAAGGCCACCATAGGCTTTTGAAAAGGCCGCCCTGTAACCAGCCTTCTTCACAATGTGAAGATTGTTCCGAAAGATTTCTAACACCCTGTCTTCTGGACTGTCAGGTCCAAAGAAACCCAGGACAAATCCGCACTTGATCCACGAACACCTCCAGACAGCACACAGCTAATAAAGCCTCCACTGTGTGGCTCAGACCAATCTTGGCATAAACATATGGGGACATTTCCTAGGGGCTGATGGCGAAGGATAGCAATTTGAATATCATTAACACACATTCATTGTTCCTTCACTGAAAGTCCAGCCTGTTTACCACTGTAAAAGCTTTGTATCATAAATGGAGAGGAGAAACATGACAGCATATATCACCTGAGACATGCCTGGACAGCATTCCCACGAATCCCTCGTCTATGGGAAAAAACAACTCCCAACAGGCCACCCTCAGTCTTCCCGGGGTGCAAATTAGCTTCTGCTGACAGTAGGTTTGGGATACCTTTCTGCACCCAAGACCTCTCCCCATGCCAAAGTCAACAGGGTGCTCTCAAACAATACGGAGTCCCGAAGTTGCCCTTGAAGCCCTTTCTGTCACAGCCCACAGGAGTGCCAACAAGGAAATCTTTTAAATTCCTGGGACAGTTTTCAATGGGCATAAAGAAGCCCTTTGTTGCTCAGCTTGAGTCCCAAAGTGCTTTGATAGGTCAGGGAGCTGTTTCTTTTAGGTCCTTGTTGCTATTGAGTAGGAGTTGTTGGTGAGACCCTGAACTCTTGCTGTGTGCGGATCTAGGCCAGACATGGTGCTCTGTTAAATGAGGGAGGGATTGCTTTTCTCATTACTGGAGAATACGTAGATGTTTTATAGGTGGTTGGGCACAGCTCGTAAACAGCAAATGCACAAGGTGTAAATTGGCTGTGGCTCTGGCCTGTGTCTGTGTGTCTGCTCTTCTTCCTCCTGGATCAGCTTGGCTACCTAGGAGCACAACCGTGCCAAGCTCCCGAAGATTCTACCCTGCTGCTCTTGACCTCTGTCAGGCGAGTCTTTACTGGCTCCAAAGGACCACTTCTGAGGCTGGGATTGTTTTTGTGGGGTGAGGCATGAACAACTGGTTTACCTAAGACCTCAGGAAGCCTCTGCAGACACGACTGGGTGTGGCCAAGGAGAGCAGTGTCAACCCTTTTTATGACTGTCCTCGGACAGCCTGCTGTACCTTGGGTATTTTGGGGGGCAGGCCTGTCTTTGTCTCTTATAATAATTATTGTAAAATTCATCTGTATGACTTCAAAAGTATTTACAACTTGCCACAAAGTTATAAAGCAAACACTCAGCTGGTAACCGCTGTCTGGTGGCCTGTGAGGGCCTTCCCTGAAGGCCCTGGGGTAACCACAATCCTGACCCAGGGAGATGTCATCTACTAGATTTTCTGAGTCATCACCTTTCCGATATACATCTCTGAGAAAAATCCACTTCCTCCTCTCTTGTTTCATTTAAACTTTATGTAAACAGAACCCTTCTGTATCTACTGTGTGCTTTCTTCTACATTATGTTTGTAAGATCTGTGTTTCTCTGCCTAGCTTTATCTCATGTATTCTATTTGTTGGATGCCATAGACTCTACCACTGCTTGCTCTGTCTCCTGCTGACCCACCTCTGGCCTGTTGGCAGCTGTGCAGGGCTGCCTTCCGCATCCCAGATCTGTGTGCCTGGCGGCAAGCGTGTAAGCGCATCTTTGAGGGAGATGCTTACAAGACAGAGCTCTGGGTCACAGGGTTCACGGAACATCCGGGCTTATCAAATGATGTCGAAATGTTTCCCAGTGTGGTCTTTACCAATTTATCATCCCACAAGCCCTGTATGAAATATCCTGTTCTCCACATCCTTGCCAGAACTTCATGTAGTCAGACTGTAGCTTTTGCCAATCAGGTGGGTGGGCAGTGGTATCTCTGCTGACTTAATTCGTATTTCCTTTATTACTAAGAAGGCTAGACATCTTTTCAATGTTTATTGGCAATTTGAATTTACTCTTTGGTGAAGCGGCTGCTCTGTCTTTTTTTTTTTTTTTCTCTGAAATTGGCTTTTTCTAACAGATGAGTGGGCGCTCTTTTCCTGGTTGTCATCTCTATTCTGGACAGTGTTGAATGCATGCATAGCAGATATTTTCTGTTCACTCATGGCCTTTCTCTCCTTACAGCCCCTCAAGATAATTAGAAGTTCTCTATTCGAGTGTATTTGAATTACCAAACCTTTTACGTCTTTGTCACTGCCTGGAATCAGTTTTGTATATGGGACCAGGACGGAATTCCCCTTTAAAGCCGAAGTCCTGCTCACTTTAACAGCGCATTCTCTAAAACTGGAGCAATGCAACTGTCATGTGACTGTCATATTATTGTCATGGCCCCTGGGCAAGAATGACACACAGAACAGACAGAAAAATTAGCAAGTGCTTTTGTGAAAGGGGGATTTTTTTTTAAAGACAATCTTTTCTATTTTCCTCTTTTACAGATAGGAAGCTTGCTCCTAATAAGAGGCAAAATGATTTTCATGGGTTTTGTATAGAGACAACAAAATACTATTTGTTAATTCCGTTAAGAGGTAAGAATATTGTTGTGTCACGAGCCTCATCTAGGGAGCGCTCCCAGGGGTCTCCTGTACAATAGCAGGCTGCACACAAGCACACATTACACAAACTATAAGTTCATGGACTGTTCCTGGAAAGCGACATGGGAAACAGTTATAGTGGCTACCTGTAGGGAATATAGTATATAAACATTCTGCCTCAGGAAAATAAAATGTTTAAGGTGAATTACCCTTGTCTTTATTAGATAAAAAGTGCCAGACACCTAAAATTTATTGCACACGTTCTCCCTAAAACCCATGCATCAAACAGAAGTTCTAATTTCAATATTTTACACATGTTTCTTTGCCACAATCACAAGACACTGGTTGCTTAAGGAGCACAAGAATTATCATAGTCCATAAAACAACAGACAGAGCCCTCAGCCTTCTGTAAGGGCCAGGACTTGAACACTGCTTCCAGTTTCGTGATCTGGATAAAAGATATGGTGGCCAACGCGGTGAGGATTATTTGCCTGTATGTTCATGGTGAGTGGACATTCTTTAAGTATGGCAAAGAATCTGTGTAAGAAAAGGCTTTTCTCTTGTCTTACTGTATATTGTTTTTTGTGTTTGGCTCTTGTCTCTTGGAGGCATGTTCTTTTCTGAAGGGAAACAAGGAGAGTGACGGTGGAGCAGAGTGGAGCTGGGAGGAGAGGAGGGAGGGGAAACTGTGGTTCGGGTATATTGTATGAGAAAGAGAGAGAGAGAGAGAGAGAGAGAGAGAGAGAGAGAGAGAGATGTTTTCAACTTCAGGTTCAACTTAAGAGACTTCGGTGTCTTTCCAATGGACAACCTTGGAAGATAAAGGTATTTTCTTCCTGCTGTGTCTCGCTCTTTAATACGTGAATTAGTTTATTTAAAGTTTAATGAGTCTTAGACAACAGTAACTTTAAATAGTGCACTTGAGGCAGAAAAGCCATAGATGTGTCTCTCTATATATACTTCAATGCATATTTGCATATATTTAAACATATATTTAAAAAGTTAAGATTTGGCCTGAGAAGTTAAGGCAGATAAGAACACTTACTCTGCAAACAGGAGAGTCCGAGTTCATGTGCTGAGACTCCGTGTAAAAGCCCAGCATACTACAAAGGCTGCAGCCCCACTGTGGGCAGGCAGCAGTAGGTCCCTGGAGCTCGCTAGCCCATCAGCCCAGCCTAAGAGGAAAGCTTTAGGAAGAGATCCTGTCTCAAGGCAACAAGGCAGAGAGAGAGAGAGAGAGAGAGAGAGAGAGAGAGAGAGAGAGAGAGAGAAGGAAGTCTCCCCATATCTGAGTCTGCTTTCCACATATGTGTACATGGGTATGTGCCCACACAGTCAAGTGACTGCAAGCCCTGCCTGCACCACATACCACACATACATGACACACACACACACATATATCCATGTCTATCAAAAACATACACACACATACATACACAAAATTAAATTATTTCAGGAGACACTTACTGTGGTGTTTTGAAAGAAAACGGTCTCAAAGGGTGTAACACTAGTAAGAGGTGAGGCCTTGCTGGAGGAAGATTGTCACTGTGGGGGTGGAATTTGGGACAGCTGACTTCCTCTTGTCTGTAAGATGCAGCACTCTCAGCTCCGGCACCACATCTGGCGCTGCCAGGCTCCCTGTCACGATGATGACGGACTGGACCTCTGAAACTGTAAGCAAAGCTACCCCACTTAAATGCTGTTGCCATGGTCATGGTGTCTTTTCACAGCAACAGAAACCCTATCTGAGACATTTACTGTGTTTGTCATAGGACATACTTAGTGTATATATGATGGTTCTACTCTAAAACATTTCAGAAGCTCTCAGTGGGACTTGGGCTGTATGGATGAGGGGGAGAGCAAGCGCTTAGTGCTAGGTCTCAGGCCCAGGACAAATGGTTGTCTATTTAACATATCAAACCATGGTCGCCATGTTCTCCCAGCATCTCTCATGCTCTACCTGCCACGGGGTATGACTGGTACACAGGCCCCTCCCCTAAACTTCTCTAGCCTGGGGGCATGGCTGCCCTTCCCCCTAGCTGTCCTTCCTTATTTAATCCAGCCATTTTGGTTCCCTGGCTCTTTCCAATCTACCTTTTATCCTCCTGATTGCTTGGTCTCCTGGTCTCCTGGCTTTCTTCACCTCCACTCTTCACATGACCCTGCTTAGTGATGTGGGAGTGATTTCTTATTAATAAAGAAACTGCCTAGACCCATTTCATAGGCCAACCCTTAGGTAGGCGGAGAAAACAGAACAGGATGCTGGGAGAAAGAAGCTGAGTCAGGGAGTCGCCA